>NW_026707156.1:0-30741 GCF_024137745.1 Phymastichus coffea
GGACGGTGCCCGTCGCGGCGAGGCAAAGCGAGCTAGAGAGACGGTCGCATGCCAATATTCCCGAGCTATTCGAGGCGCAAAGCGCTCGCATTGTCCAAGCCAACGAGAGATTTTTGGCCAACGGGCGCTGTCCCGAGATATACGTTCGTTAAAAAGCAATCTTGTGCTCGCGGCGGCGGCGGCGGCGGCGGCGGCGGTTTCCTCGGTGGAAAAAGGCACAAGTTGCAGCGACGACGGGCAATCTGCCAGGAAAGGAGCGCCGGTGAATCCCTAATTCACTTGGCACTGAAGATCATTTCTCTCTCGCTCTGTTTTCTTTTCCGGCGTTTATTGCTCGGGGCCCCCTGCCCCGCGCCGCCTTCCGTCTCGTTCTCCTGCTATATCTATATCCGTTTCGAGGCTGGGGCCGGGGGGAAGCTGTAAAGCCTTTACGAGCAGCTAACCAACGGGCTAACGTTCATTGTCGTATATACTCTCTGCACTCGTGTGCGCCCGCGCGCCCGTAAAAAGAAATTGGTTCCTTTAAAAATTTCGCTCTCGTTTTCTCTTCGTAATCGAATGCGCGTCTCGCGGCGCTCTACGCGGACCGGCGAAACGATTCGTTGATTATCCGGAAGGAGAAGAGTGCGGCTGCCTGGCCGACGGGGACCGATCACTCCCTGGAGATGAGAGAGAGGAGAGCGACACCTCCGCGATCGATCCTCATCCGTGGCGTGACGAACTTCCCCCGCCCGGTGTGCCCGTCCGCCACCGGACGGATCGGAGGAGATCGACAGGGCTGCTTTGCCGCGTTAGCCTGCGAATTCGGCCACTCGTTTTTCCACCGAAGCGTCGTCGTTCGCAGGCCGCGAGACCGAAGAAAAAGCTCGAGCCTAATTGCAGAGAGCCAGAGAGACGGAAAAGCTGCCCGTCTCCCCGAAAGAAGAAAAAGCGAGGCTTTTACGTCGCCCCTCCATCTCCTTCGTCTTCCTTTCTTTTTCTATCTCGGTTTTGTATTTTTTCTTTTCTTTTTTCCCATCTTCTCCGTTCAACTGTCAGTTATTTTTGCCCCCTCGCGCTTGCCGCTACGGCGCCGATATATATCCGCGCGCTTCCATAATAGTCCCGTGGTAAGAGCGAGAGAGAGAGCAAATTAGTTTCGACGACTTTAGCCGCCGTCGCGGCACTCGAGCAACGATTTAAGCGCGCATACGCGCGCGAGGAACAATGGGCGGGCGACTGCTTTTCGGATCGAGGCGACGCGCTCGCACCGCTCGATTCTCGGAATAAACGCGCGGTCGGCGAGCTAATCGCTTAGCATCGAGGATTTTGGTCAGTGCTATCTCTCTGCCAAACGGCCGAAAACCTATATAAGTGCGGTGAGCGAGCGAGAGAGAGAGAGAGAGAGAGAGAGTGCCTATTAAAATCTCACCGAAATACCTTTTCTCTTGGTCAGCGCGCGCGGTCACGTATAGTCTCTCTCTCTCTCTGTCGCGCGCCGACACTAACTTATCACGGTCTGCGCAATGTTTCCCTTCTTCTGGCAAACGAGTCTGCGATCGACAACGTTCTTATAACGGCAATTATATGTGTGTGTGTGTGTGTGTGTGTGTGTGTGTGTGTGTGTGTGTGTGTGTGTGTGTGTGTGTGTGTGTGTGTGTGTGTGTGTGTGTGTGTGTGTGTGTGTGTGTGTGTGTGTGTGTGTGTGTGTGTGTGTGTGTGTGTCGAAGGCGCGCCGTATCTCACTGTCGCATCGCTCGACGATTCGTTACGCCGCGAGCGTCGGCATATACGCAGGTTGGCGAGTGCGGAGGTCGCACGGCCGAGGCGAGAGCCGATCAAAGCCGCGGGATTTACGGCGCGCACAGGTAGACTCTGCCGAGAGACGTCCGCTGCCGAATCGGAGCGCGAAACAATCTTCGCTATCGACTGGTCGCGTCGTCGGAAATAGATCGCGCGTGTAGTGTGGCGCGAGCGAGCTTTCTTAGTCGTGCTTCCCCCCCCCCCCCCCCCTTCCCACCTCGCTCACCAGCTACTACGAACGACGATCGAGTTCGGATCCACGCGGTATGTACGAGCGCGCAATGAGTCGTAAGCAAGCAGAAGAGCGAGGAGCGAAGGGGGGGGGGTGTAGAGGATTGATGGGCGTTTTTGTTTATTTGCTTACACGCCCGCTTCACGGCAGCAGCAGCAGCAACAACGTTGCAGCGCATCCGCGCGGCACGAAGCTCGCGTCTATACATAGTCATCAGTCATTCCGAGGCAAAAAAGAAGGGGGCGAGCACGTGCTTTACTTCCGACGCGTGGGAAGGAAAGAGGAGGAGGTGGCAGGTGGACGCGTCGACAAGTTATATACATACGTATATCAAAGCAGCAATACTTCGCTCTCTCTCTCTCTCTCTCTCTCTCGCTTGCTCGCTCTCGCTCCGATGCTGGCGAGAGCTCGACTTGGTCGACTTGGCGCTCGCCCTGCCAGTAGTGGCCGCAGAGTTGAGTCGGCTGATCTCGGGCTGCGCCGCAGTCGCTCGCTCTCCTCGATCGTTTCTGTCGGTCAAGATGTGACGCAGGGGACGCGGGTCGAAGGAAAAGCGTGTGTCGCGCGTGCGTGCGCGTGTGCTGCAGTGACGGCGAGGAAGGCCGGTGGAAAGCACGCCGACGAGGTAATCGCCGTCGCTACGCTACGGCGATGGGCTAAAACAGCTGGCGGGTCGCCGTCGCGCGAAACATGTTGTTGTCCGACGTATACATCTACGTACGTTTTTCCGTCTCTCACTCTTCACATCTGGCTTCTTCATTTCTTTCTTTTTGCCCACGTCGACGGGTAACAGTGCATGGAAGCTGCCGCACCGACGCGATACAAAAGCTCCTTAGGCTTGCTTCGCTATCCGAAGATCTTGGGCTCGTTGAAAATGGACTTGTTGTATTGCATTAGAAAATCTTCTTTGCAGTAGCAAGCTGCGCTGCAGGGAGAGGGAGAAAGGGAGAGCGCGAGATCTCGGAAGCGAATCGAAGAAAGGCCAAGCTTCGGTGGCTTTGTTCTCTCTCTGTGTTTCTCTCTCTCTCTCTCTCTCTCGCTCTCTCTCTCTCTCGCTCTCTCTCTCTCTCGCTCTCTCTCTTTCTCTTCTGACCGTCGAAGCGAAGAAGAAGAGAGGAAATTATCCCGGGCAAGCTTTTCGTTACGAGAGAACTTCCCTTGTGATATCTCTGGCAAGCTCAAAGCTCGCTTTTCCTCGCGCTCACGCTGCTTCGGGAGCTTTTAATTGTCGCTTGCGAAATGTCGCCCCAAAGGGATTTCTATCCGGAGGGCTCTCTCTCCTCCGTTCGTTTTCCGTTCGTTTTCCCACGTAAACGTTCAGGCATATTTTCTCCGCGGTTCGCTCGAGCAATTCGCGATTGGTGGGGTGACAGCAGCAGCAGCAGCAGCAGCAGCAGCAGCAGCAGCAGCAGCAGCAGCAGCAGCAGCAGCAGCAGCAGCAGCAGCAGCCCCGTTTCTCGAAGAAGTGCATCTTGGCAACCGCACGAGATAATGGCAGAGAGGGAGAGGCTTCTCTCGACAGAGGCAAGGGATGACTTATCAAAAGCGTCTTACGCGGCGGCGCTGCCGGTTGCCAAGGTGATGCCCGCAAGCAGCAGCGGGCTTAGCCCCCCTCTTCCTCCCCCGCCCCTCTCGTGCATTGTTCGTACACGCAGATCCATCCGCAGCGTCGGATGACAACGCGGGGCGCTCACGCAACCGCGAGGCTGGCTGCTCTCCTCGATTTCGCTCGGGAAACGCGCGAGTGCGCGATCGCTCGCTGACGAGAACGACGGCTGGCTGCCGTCGGGCCGGAAGCCGCTTTCCAGTCGGCGGCAGCAGCTCGCTCTGGCAGCTCTCTCGCCCATTTCCCGCGCGCCCGGCTGCCTCTCCGAGAGACTTTCCCTCGCCCCGCGCGCTGAATTATGGAGAGCCGCGCGCCCTCCCAGCCATTCGATCTGCCCGCGATAAATCGCCGAGCGCTCTTTGTGCCGCGCTCCCCGCAAATTTTTATTTCCGCGCTGCGAGACAAAGGCGCTTCTGCCGAGAGAGACGGACCAAAGAAAGCTCCGATAGCTGGTGCAAGTTCACTCTCTCGATGGAGCATCGCGGCAGCGGGGCGACGAGCCAACAACAGCTGCCCCGTGCTCTGACCGACATATATATATACATACATATATATATATATATATATATATATATATATATATATATATATATACACGCGCGACGCGAGCGAAACGCGCCCGATTCATCTTCAAAAGAGCGCGCGAATAACACTTAACGCTCGAGCCAATCGTTATTCATTGTCTGGCGCGTTCGTGCGCTTTTGCCAGCGCTGGCCTCCATAACTTTTCGCTCGTGCATTTTTGTCCGCAAAGTTACAGCCGCGATATGATGATTGATGTGGATTTCCTCAGCGACCGTGCGCGGAAAGAGTGAAACTGGGAGGGGTGAGGTGCACTGTGCTCGCAAAGTGGTCATTAGATCGTTAATAGGCGCCAAGTAGTTATATATAAAGTTGGTCGAAGGTTGGTGTCATATAAGGGTCCAAATAGACAGGCTCGTTAAGGAAAATTCGCAGCCTCGTAAAGTTTTGGCGGGGGCGTTTGATCGCAAGCTCGAGTGTATTGCGGCGCGCGAGTGCACCGCTCGTAAAGTACAGTGCGGGGCGGGGGAGTCGCGGGAGGCTACTGGCGTCGGCGGTGGCGCACTCCTCATTGAAAAGGGCCGCTCGAGCTCGCGTGGACCTGGCACGGCACTGATAAGTGGCCTCTCTCTCTCTCTCCAGTAAGGCATTATCCGCAGGTTTCTCAATCTTTACCTTAGCTACTTCGCGAACACGTACACGCACACACACACACACATATACACATATATACACGGAAATCTGGCTCGTGAAAAACAACACAATGGAGCTCTCGAGAGAGAGCAAACAGCCGCGAGCGACCTTGCGTTTGATAGTCAAGGGTAATCAAATTGATCGCGCGGAGCTAATAAAGCTGGCGACACTTGCAAAAAGCGTCCGGAACGAGAGAAAGAGGAGAGGAGGGAGGGAGGGAGAAACAGAGAGAAAGAGATAGATAGTTTGGGCTAGCACTCGAAAGATCAAGAGAGAAAAGCTTCATCTTTCTCTATCTCTCTCTCTCTCTCTCTCTCTCTCTCTCTCTCTCTCTCTCTCTCTCTCTCTCTCTCTCTCTCTCTCTCTCTCTCTCTCTCTCTCTCTCTCTCTCTCTCTCTCTCTCTCTCTCTCTCTCTGCGGGAAAGTGTCGAGCGCTTAGCCTCGCTTGCTCTGGCTGCTGCTACTTGGCCTACTTGAAATTGAAGCCAGCGCTTGCTGTCTGTGTAGCCGCTCGCGCGCGCCTCCAGCGCTTTTGGCCGCAATCCAGCCTCTCGTTCCTCCTGCACGCTGCCGCTGCGGCTAGCCGTCCACCTAAATATCCATCCTTCCAGCGGCAGCTACCGTTGCTTTTCTTTCTTTCTTACTTTTTCTTTTCTGCTTTGGCGCTCGCGATAGCGGCGTTGCGTCCGATTGTTGTCGGAGGGAGGCGCGTCGGTGACGAAAGTTTTCACGTCAAAAACGTCTCAAGAGAGTGAAAACTGGCGATGCCCAAAGGCAGATAAGGTTAATGAGGTTCGGCTGTCTCCTATGATTTACGAGGCACTCGCGCTCGCGCTCTTTCCCGAAATAAATGCACCGTCGAAATACGCGCTTCCAGGTGTGTGTGTGTGTGTGTGTGTGTGTGTGCGTGTGTGTGTGTGTGTGTGTGCGTGTGTGTGTACGTGCGCGCGTGTAACAATACGTCAAGTCGACGAGTCTATTAATGCCAAGTCGGCGCTCCTTCCCCTCGCTCTCGGGCTTATCGAGGGTGCCGAGGCTAATTAATGGAGGCCCGGGGGGTTGGGTTTCGCCGGCAACAAAATCGGCGAGCCCGCAAGTGTGGCTCTCGCATTTGCCTCTCGAAGGACGCTCGCCTTGAGCCCGCCAATCATTTGCGCGACGAGCATTCGCTTCGCTGATAAAGCTGCTGCCACGGAGGGCAGTCGAGCTCGATGGGAGCTCGCGTAGCGCCGGTACGTGCCCACGTTCGCTGGATAACGGACAGAAAGAGGAAAGAGGAGCCAAGTTTCGGCCGAATGCGGGCCGGGGAGGGCGGCGACTGGCTTTCTCTCATCTCCTCTCCGTATCCGGCCTCGGCGCTCTGCCCACGGCTAAACCTTATCTTTGTCGCGCTCCTGCCAGTCCATTGGCGATCGGTTGGCGCCCGGGCGGGATTAAAGGCGCTTAAAAAACAGCCCTTTTCTCGTGCTTCTCTCGATCGCTTCGACGGGCCCGACAGGCTGTCGCGAGGAGCACTCGCTCGCGTCGGCGTGCAGCTGTGGCTGCAGCAAAGTTTGGCCGGCCCGCAGCAACTTGCCGCCGAGTTCTCTCGTCTGGCCCTAATGAAAGTTTGCAGTAGGCAGCGCGGAGAGCCAACAAAGTTGGCGCGGCCCGATCGGACTTCTCCGTAGCGTGAAGCGTGAAAAGTCGTAAGGCGTTGTACTCGAGCGATCTCTGTCTCTCTTGACCCGCCTAAATATATTCCGTAAACGCCAACTTTTAGCTGCCCTTTGCCAGCTGGGCTGCCCGCCTAGCCGCTCGCGCTCTCGTTCCGCCTTTCTTTCGCGGAGCCGCCGATCGGGAGAGTAGATCGGCGGCGCGGTGGGTGTCCGGCCTACCGCACGGTCGGCCGCAACTGCCGCGCGGCCACTCGTCGCGGCCGGTGCGGCGCGTCACGCGCAGCGTAGCCGCGTGTCGGTGACGGGCGGCGCTCGCTCGCCCCATGACATTTATGTCGGCGGACAATGCGCGCATGCAAATTTGACGCCGAACGACGCGCTCGTCTCTCTCTCTCTCTCTCTCTCTCTCTCTCTCTCTATACTTTTCTCTCACGTCCCCCTCAACCCTCGCGTCGCTGCTGTCAAAGAGCGCATTCTTGATGCTCTGCCACGGGACAGACAGACACTTGCCCTTCTCCTCGCCCCCTTGACAACTTTCGAGCTCACCTTTTCCTTCGGAGCATGTCCACTGCGAAAATATCACACGCGTGCAAAATAAAACGTTGCGCTTGACATCTATCGCGTTCTTCCTTCTCGGCGTGTACGTTTTAACTTTGCCACTTGTCACCTTCCACTAAAAGAGAGAGAGGGGGGGCAGAGAGGGAGAGAGCTTTGTCGAATGCTTTCAGCGAATTTTAATTACAAATGTGAACGAGGAATCAAATTTCGCTGAAATAGCTCCGACGGAAGCAGTGGACGACAGCGAAGCCCGAAAAGAGCGCCTCGAGCCATTTGCGCCGTTCAATAACGCCCGAGCGCACACATGTACAGCGGAATGCGGCGCTGAAAAAAGTAACAATGTTGCGCGAGCGACGCTCGAGTCTGGCCGGCACTTGGCACGCTCGCAACTCGCGGCCGACGAGGGCCGCTCGTTCGGCAGGCAGCGCTCGCGCTGGCCACCGCGAAAATTCTACGACGCGCGAGATTTGCCGACGCTGGCGCTCCAGATCGGCAGCCGGCCGAGTGCCGAGTCCGAGCAGACGCGGCGTCGACGCACTCGGCCGCTCTCGGCGCCAACTTTCCCGCGGCTCGACAGTCCGCTCGCGCTCTCGGCAGCATTTTCATTCCGGCCTTTATCTTCCCCTCGCCGGCGAAGGAGCTTTTCACCGCCGGCTTTTGTTTCGCGCGGCTCGTTCCTCTTTTCATCCGGCCGACGCGCGCCCCCATCTCCCCCTGTCCTAAAAGCCGGGCACGCGCCCACGCGTGCACGCTCGCTGAAATTGCGACCACCCCCTCCCCGAGTGATCGAGTGTGAAATCACAGACGCGGCTTTTGGAGTCCTCCCGGGTTGCATGCTGCTCCACCGATTCGGCGCCCGTGCGCGCATAGCCAAAATAAAAATGACGCGCGTGTCGACTGATGATGCGACGCTAAAAGCATGTACTTTTTTTGTTGTTGTTGCAGAGTGACGGCGGGCTAGCGGAGTCGGAGCCAGCTCGAGCTGCTGCCAGCATGACGGCCATCAATTCGGTGAGTAAGCACCCGCGAGTCCCGCCACCTCTTTCAACCTATTCGCTCGCTCTATACGCGTTCTTGCATCTTGGACTGCTAGCCGACCGCGATTTCGCTCTTTGGCTGTGGACGAGGAAAGGAGAAAAAAAGAAAATAAATAAAGAACGGTCAGCCGGCCTTGTCAACAATTTCAGCCACGGTCCGTCGAGAGGAAAGAGAAAACGCGCCGTAGGCGTGAAAATTGACGGAGACGAGGGACTCGGGGAGAACCGACAGAGGTGAAAGCCAAAAAAGGGAAGGACACTTTTTGAAGTTGTCGGCGATGGGGATGATTGGAAGGTTTAGTCGAGGATCACGTAGCACGGGACCGCCGAGCAAATGTCGTCGAGACGCGCACCCGTCGACACGTACCGATTATTATCCGAAGGCGATAATGGTTCCTTTTTCTTTCATTTTCTCACTCGTGATTTTCGTCTCGTTTAATGGGATTCGAAAGTGCATTTATCGGTCGTATAATTAGAAGCATGAGTGAGAGAGTGAGAGAGAGGGAGGGAGAGGAAGCTGGCAAAGAGAATTGAGAGAAAGAGAGAATAAGAAGACGAAGAGCCCAGTTACGCTTGCGTCTTTGCCAGGCAAAAGAAAACTCGTAACTTTTTCAATTTCGCCAGCGTAATCCGGGCTTCGCTCCCTTCCACTCTCTCTCTCTCTCGCATTCGCTAAATCGAAATCTCGCAACAAAAAAAGGGAAAAAAAAACGAGAGAGAACGAATACGTTCAGTAGATTCGGCAACGCTCTCGAGAGCTATATAGGTGTTTATACGCTCCCCGAGCTCGATAATCTGCCTCTTTTGCTGGGAACGGAGGGGGGGGGGGGGGGCGACTGGGAAACAGCGGCGCAAATCTAAATAATGCGATTGAACGCTAAAGTAGCCGTGCATGCAAAATAACTGCAGTACAGCCAGGCACGTCGAGTAAAAGCTCGCTCGTCAATCGATTCGGCCTAGCGGAAAATGCAAAATGAAAACAAACGCTGCAATTAAAATCGGTTGGCACCTAGTTCCCTCCTCGGCCGGCCAGGGGCAGGGAGGGGGGTCTATCGGGAGGGGAGCTCGCGAGCAACGAAGCGCACACGTAACGACGACGTACACACGCGCTCTGCGCATTCCTCGAGCGCGGCTCTGGCATATTCGGTGCGTCAACGTCAGCGCTCGCTGCTCGCGCGGGAGCCAGGAAGGTCGTTCGCCCCTTCCGCGATTTATTTCTCTGTCGCGCGCCCGACGAGCGCGAGAGACGAATGCATAATCGACGCGATGGGGGTTATTTCGGTCGCGTGTCGCGCGACGCGACGGAAAAGCGGCGCGTACGCGGCGGCGATTTCCCGCCGTGGCGGAAAGCCGAGCGACGGCGGCGCGCGAGAGAAAACGAGACTGCGGCCCGCGGAGCTTTTAAAAGCGGCCGAAAGTCGAAACTAAAAGCTACGCTGGCGCGGCGAACGTGAAACCGGTTTAAATAAAGCACGCCTATGTGGGTCAGTCGCGCGTTGCGTGCACCTATAGCGCGCCGCTGCCTTACGCAATGCCAGACGCACGCTCCAAACGATTCTTCCGTCGTCTTTTCGCTCGGCTTTCTACGCTCCTCGTCTTCTGCTCCGCTCGTGTCGCTCTTTGCCCTTCTTCTTTTCTGCGTCGTCGCTCGTCTGCTGGCTCACCGAGGCCCGCGGCGATCAGCCTACTGTTTGGCTTTCTTCTTGTCTTTTCTCTTTTCTTCGCCCTACCTTTTCACCTGTCCGCGCAAGCTCCACAACAGACAGCGTGTTTTCGTTTGTATTTTCCTCGCGGTACTAACCGCCGGATGGTTCGCGTGCGTTATGCCGGCTTCCTGAAAACAACCGGTTTTCTCCTTTTCTTTTGTTTTCTTTTTTTGATAAATTGGCGGCGGCGGGGGGGGGGGGGGCAATTTCCGCACTATTTTGTACGCCCCGAAACAAGTTTTTTGTCAATCAGCTTGTCGCTTCCGATATCGCGAAACTCAATCGATAAAGCTCCACTTGGTCGAAAATAAAAGCACTTCGGAAAGTTCCACGCAAAAACATGTTTACGCGGATCTACGGAATCATGCAGTATATATCGAGTTACTCTTCATCTCTCTTTTTTTTTAGCTTGACCAAACACATTCGTGTTTGACATATGGAGGTATCGTTTTTAAAACTACCTTTTTTCCTTTTGTCTGTCTGGTAAATACGTGTAGCGTACGCATATCCGAAACGATAGAATCGCGCGAGAGTCGGAGCTTTATGCTTCATTGGCTGACGTAGAACGCGAGAACAAGCTATATAAGCTCATGTTTGCTTGGCAAGCTGTATATATCTATGCTTGGAATGGAATTCTTGAAAGACGAGAGTTCCCTCTCGCGCTCTCTCTTTCTCCAACATTCCAGAAGCGAATCCTCCTAGCTAAATCTCGTTGCGAGAATTTCCGAGTTTGAAGTGACGATGCAGTTGCTCTGCCTCGGATAAATATCAAATAAAATCCCGACTGAGAATAATAAACGATTAAGGTGATCGAGCGGCGGACGTGGATAAAATGGAAATGAGATTTTGCGTATCTCGGAAATGGCGATGTAACGACGCTACGGTGTCGAGCGTCGACGGCCAGACGTGCCCTTTTAACCACTCGAAGCCTTTTGTTTCGCCGCGATGAATCGCAGCGGAGAATAATCGAGAGTAAAAATCCGAGTTAGATTCTTGCCACATGCGCCTTCATGGCATTGTCCAAATTTCGCGAAAGCACGTACAACGAGAGAGTGACGTGATAAAAAGAAGAGCGAAGTTGAAGCCTTCGCATTTTCCGAAACATGGCGCGCGGAGAGAGAGTTAGTTTATAGCGGCGAATCGGCGGGAGTGCAATGGGCGAGGGAGGGAAAAGAAAGAAGAGGCAAAAAAATCAAAGAGCCCGTGAGAGCGAGAGAAGTAGTTAAAAGCGAGAATATAGTTCTCGAGCGCGCGTACGGCAAAGTGAAAGGGAGAGCAAGCGCGCAGCAGGAGTAGAGCAGAGAGGAGCGGCTCGATAGTGGATCGTTGGAGCAGCAAATGGGATTGCGTTGTAAATGCGTTCCGTTCCGGTAGAATCGCAGAACCCTCCGCCCGCCGGCTATCCTCCCAGTCCTCGGGGCTAATGAATGTCCGATACGGCAGGATCCTACACACTGTAACGTAGTCGAGAGAGATTATCTTGGAAGTCGAGTGCCCCGCGAAATAAGCCAGGCGCGCGCCAAGCCAACGAGCACGCTGATTTTCCTTTGACTTTCCAGCTCTAAACTCGCTTATATCTCGCTGCTGCGATTCGCGCGGAGCCTCGTTACCCTCGCTTCCCTCGAGTCGCGTCGCGGCCGTCGCTGATCGATGCGCAGCTGCGCTCCTTTCCCAATTTCTCCCTCTCCATACTTCATTAGAGCTCCGGCCGCGACGCGCCAAGCCCGCCAGGCGCGGAGACGGCTGCAAAAGAAAAAACGTGGCCGTTTCTTTGCCCCGTAGCGCCTTTGTCCCCGAGGGCCGTTAGTTTTGCTTCGTTACGAGGCGAAGCTTTGACAGTTGCGATACGCTCGAGACGGCATCGGCCAAAGCCAGCTTAGACGCGGCTCGCGGCTCCCGCTGTGCCGAGCATTTCGAAATCAACGGCGCAGACCGCTTTCGCCTCGCGCTCATCCGCGACACGTCTCCTCGCTCCTGCCCGTCCCTCTTTGCGAGCGACTCGTCCGCGCATCGTTTCTTTCTTTTTTTCTTTGCCTCGAGAGTTCGCCCGCGACGTCCCCTCGGCGGAGCCTTTGCACGTGTACTCGAACCCGGGCAAGACGACGACGACGACGACGACGAGTCGAGACGCGCGCAGCAAATCAGCACTAAATCGCGACATAAAAATCAAGCCCATTAACCTCCGCCCGTAAAACACTCCGCTCGCTGCTGGCTGTGAGCGGCCACTGGCATTTCGCAGTGCTGAGTTGGCCCGTGTACACACAACTGTCGCCCGCTCGCGTACAGAGCCGCTGCTGCTGCAATTTCCGCTCCCTCTCTCGCAACCGTTATCTCGGGCGCAACTGGCCCTAAAACAAACGGACCTAAAGTCCACAAATTTTCGTCGGCGGCTTTAGCACCCATAAATATTTCATTGCTCGCGCGTACGTCGGGATCGTTCCCCCGCGACAAAAAATGGTACCTCGCTGTCTTGCCGATGCGCCCTCGTGGATTCGAGTGCTTTGCGCGGATCCGCGGATTAACGAGCCACTGCCGACAGGAGCGCGGCAGCCACGGACGTCCACCTCGCCCGCGACTCCCGCGACTGACTTCTACGCAATGCCGCTGACCCGATAATCCGTTTGGCCCTCCCGAACGCGCCCGGCAGAGCCGATTCGGCTTGTAAAATTTTATTACCGCGCGAGTTTAATGGACACAGAACCGGTGCGCGTCGGCCCGCTAGTTTCGGAAAAAATTCTCCCCGCCCGCGAGCGAGCCGGACGCCGCGCAATAAGAAAGCCATTGCATTTCCACTTTTGCTCTCTCGTCTCGTCTCGTCTCGTCTCTCTCTCTCTCTCTCTCTCTCTCTCTCTCTCTCTCTCTCTCTCTCTCGCTCTCTCGCGAAAAGAAAACGAGCAAAAATGGAACAAAGAACCGTTGAGGCGCAGCGCGCGCGTCCGATATTTCGCGGCGGCGTTTTGCGCATTTTCATGCATATTGCGTGGATTTGCATCCGCGTTTTGCATATTTTATGATTTCTCCTCGGCGGTGGCGGGCAGCGGCTCCGCGCGCGAGATTTCGCGTCCGCGGGCGCAATTTTTTTCTCTCTCTCTCTCTCTCCCTTGGTCTCCTCCTTACCGCGCGCCCGCAGCTATCTCTCAAAAAATTTCCATTTTCCTGGAATAAACTTGCCGCGCTTGGCGTTTGTCCCCCTGCTCTCGCGCGCTGTCTCTTTCTGTTTCGAGCGCCCGCGTGTCGCGCGTTTAGCAAATGAGAGCGTCATTGCGCGGCGCAAATAAAAGGCGCTTGTACAACGGCGAGGCTTCGCCCGGGCGCCCCATTACTATTCGCGGCATCTGCCGCGTTATCATTTACTTGCTCTCTCGTTCCGCGGATTCCCCTGGCCTTCTTTATGGAGGCTAATGAAAAATTTCATTACGAATGAAGTGCGCACCAGATCGGATTAGTAATGATCAATAATGGAATAACGAAAAGTAAAACTAGAAATAATTAACGATCGCGTTGTCGGAGCGCCGGCGGTTGCGACGGCGCAGCCGATGAAAATCCGTACATTAATTAGCCAGCTAAAAAGGCAGAGCGGAGCGGCGCGCGGCGCGCGGCGCGGGGATTAAAGAAGAGAGCCCGCAGTGCGCGGGACGGTTACGGAGTTGTAATAAAGTTGCGCTGACGAGATCTATTGGGCAGAGTATGTATATAGCGGCGGGATTTGCAGCAGCGTCGAAGATTGATTGAAGGGGAGCGGTGTTGAGAGAGAATTATCCGACAAATTGACTATCTATCGCAGCAGCCACTCGCGCGAGCAGCGACGCACGCGAACCCGCCTCGCGCGCCGCAATCGCGCGCCGCAATCGCGCGCGTGCATGTATGTATTTTTTTTTTGGCGTCGTCGGGCAGTGTCTCCTTCATTGACAGCTCGTCAAGCGCGGACGAGCGTTCGAACAAAACGACACGAACGCACGAGCGAACTTGAAAATCCAGACGGTTTGTTATTCTTTTCGCGACGAACTCGGCGAGTGGCCAGAGTGGCCAAGTAGAGCTGGCCAGCGTGCAGTCAGCCAACCCAGTGCCAAGCGGCCACCACATGGAATCAGACGATCGCTGGCGGTGGGCTCGCGCGTAAATTCTCCGACAATCGAAACGCACAATTACGAGTGGGCGCTCGCTAATCCAGCGTGTAACCGGACCAGGAGAGCGGACAGATATACAGACGAGGTACCGCGATCTGATCTCCCCGCGGACAATAACTGTCGGGGAGAGCGCGTGCTATCGGCTTCCTCTGCGACCGAAATGCTCGCGCGTGTGCCGTTTCGCCGATCGAGCCAAGAGTCGAAGCGACAAAAGGCGCCTCGCGTTTTTCTTTCCGCTCGCCTACCGCCTACTTTTTCATTTATTCGCTGGCTTTTGTCCACCGCGGATGAATTCGTTTTCATAAAGCAGCTTGCAGCAGGCGGCGGCAGGCCGCCGTAGTAAAAGGCAGAAGCTCGACAGGGAGGACGCTCGACGCTGCGAGCGTGCACGGGAGTTACGTTAATTAAACACGCGGCCCGCGCGGCTCAGGTGCCGGGGGCGCGGAGGGGAGGCGGGCCAACGAGCGTCAGTGCGCAGGCAACCTACATATCGAATAGCTCGTCGCACATATCCATATTTGCCGAGTGCGTTTGGCTGCGTGTACACACAGCATCGAGAGAGAAAGAGAGGGGGAGAGAGAGAGAGAGAGAGAGAGAGAGAGAGCCCACGGACGACGGCAATTTCAAAGCCCGGGATTTGCAGCGATAATTAATCACGAGCTCTCCGGAGCTATATGTACACTGCAGTGCCGCTCATTCTCTCTCTCTCTCTCTCTCTCTCTCTCTCTCTCTCTCTCTCTCTCGGCTAAAACTAAAAGATAGATGGCTGCCCTCTTTATCATAATAAACGTAATTTTCTTCTTCTTCTCCACCGGTGCCAGTCGAAAGTCGCGCGCGCGAGAGTTCCTTTCTCGTCGGGGCGAAAGCCCGCAGGCCAAGCGTGACAAAGTGCGCCCCGCGCGAGCGACACTCGAGTCCTCGCTACACTCTCACTCGCGCGATCCCCCGAATCGAATATCTTGTGCATGCATGAGCTGGAATTGATCGAGCGCCAGTTGGCTGGCTACGGGGCGTTTCTGTCGAATTCGTTTATTTTTTTTTTTTTTCTTTCTTTCCCGAGGAGATACGCGAGGAGCTCGCGTTGTTGTTGGTCGACGAAAGTTTCCTCGACGCGCGGTGACGAGGTACACTCGGCGACGACGCGGGGCGGCGACGAGTTTCTCTCGCTTCCGCCTCGTAGTCCACTTGACCAAAGCTCGCCTCTCTCTTTCTTCCGTCGTTTCCGCGCTCTCGCCGGCAGCAGCAGCGGCGGCGGCGGCGGCGGCGGCGGCGGCGGCGGCGGCGGCGGCGGCGGCGGCGGCAGCAGCAGCAGCGTCTCTTTCGAGGATTATTGAGTTTTCTGTCGTTTCCAGAAGAAATACGCTTTATTTACTCGAGGGGAGAGGCAAACGACAACGGGGCTTTTCTTTGCGCGCGCTATAGCCCAGCAAAATAAAGTGGGACCGTCTCTCTCGAATCGCGAAAAATAAACGCGGACCAATAAAATCTTGGCTTCCCTTCCTCCTCTCTCTTTTTATTTTTGTGTGCCGAGCCATTATGTCGATTGCCGCTGGCGCATTCAATTGTCCACGTCGAGCGCCATTCTTCATTTGCTTCTTCTGCTCCTTCATCCTCAGCTCGATAATAATCATTCCTGGAGGATCGATCAAACGATGTTTGCCGACCTTTGGCAGTGGGTTCGATCCGCTCCGCCTTGATGGGAAGCCGAGAGAGAGTGCGCGCGTGTAACACCTGCAGCTTATCGATTGAATTGCGCAACAAATAATGGTTTTAGCCTGGCCACTCTTGACTCTCGATAAGCGACTCTCTCGCGTCTTTAACGAGTTTTCTCTTTTTTCATCCTCGCTCGCTCCCGGCTTTTCTTCCTTTTTCATCCTCTTTCTTCCTTATTTTTCTTTTTTTTTTCGTCATTGATGGGGCGCTCGCTCGGCTGACTATGAGCTATTGTTATAGTGAAAGAGCAAGTTGGCCTATGCGGGAACGAGTCTGGAATAAATTCGGCGCAGTACGTGCCGGCGCGTACGTGCGAGCTTGATTTAACTAGTTTGCGAGCGGAGCCAAAGGATCGATCAAAGATTCACTCCATCTATATAAGAAAACTGCTCGGCAGTCGCGCGAGAGCCTTCAATTTGGCCGTGTTTTTCTCTCCTTCTGTCTCTCTGCTGCCGCGGCCGGGAGAGGCCGGGAGAGGCCGGGAGAGGCTTAAAGCCGCAAGCCAAGTTCTCGTCGCTCTGCCGGGCGTTTGTCAGCGCAACAATTGCCCTCGACAAAGAAAAACAAGCGCGCGCGGGATTACGCGCCTGGCAAAAATGCCGGCGGGGAGGAGGGCTCTAATAAAATTCGCGCGCTGAATATAAAGTCGCGCGGCGAAGCCGCAGAGCTGCAGCAGCCGGTCACGTATCCTTACGCCGGCGTCGCAGTGCCCTCTCGCGCTGAAAATCAGTCGCGAGGCGAGAGAGCACACGCGACGAAAAAGGAAGGTTCCATCGGGGAGTGTTTCCGCGCGCTGGAGTGTTTAGACGAGCGGCTCGGGGGAGGGTCGGAGGAATCTGCGCCTCTCTGGTCCTTGCTCTCTGTCGCTGCTCGAAGCATCGCTGTTATTCAGACCGGTTCCGGAAGAGATATCAGATTTTCAAGCCCCTTCTGACTTTGCAGGCGGCGTCGCCTCTCTTCGAAGATTCGTCGCGAACGCCCGCCTCTTTGTCTGCGAGAGTCGTGTAGCGGCGCGAAGAAGCGAGAGAGAGAGACAGCGTTCTCCATTATCATTTATAGTGATTCCTCGAGCAGCTTTCTTCTCTTAGTAGCGGCACTGAAGCACTCGCGCACACTGGAATCAGCAAGGATCGCGCAAGAGCGAGGGCGAGAAGAAACTCACTCTCTCTGATTTACAGCCTTTGTCATTTCCTCGATGCATCGCCCCCCCCCCCCTCTCTCTCTCTCTCTCTCTGCCGTAGGCGTAGCTCTTATATTACGCAGCTTCCTCCTTCGAGAGCTTTGCTCCGGTGCGCTCAGCCTTGTCCCTCCGGCTTGCCGACAACGACGACGAGCCGAGCGGATCTGTTTATCGGCTCGCAATCGAACTCGTAGCTCGACAGAGTTGGCTCGCGGCCAATCTTCGTGCGTATTCGAGTGGTCGCGCGCGTCGCGGATTTCTTTGCCGCTCGTCGCGCTGCTCCGCAGGCGCGCCGCGACTCATTAGGACGACTGAGCGGAAAAAATCGCGGATATAGGCGGAAATCGCGAATGCTTTACCTGTTGCGCACAACGGGTCGAAGGGTCTCCGCGAAGGCGCGATCGACTGCGTTTCGAGCGGAGCCTTCGTTTGCCGCGGCTATCGCGCGAATGCACTTTTCCTTCGTCAAGTGGCTTTTGCGCCGGTCGGCAGCTGATAATTGGTTTCTCCCGCAGGCCCTCGGCAGTGTATAATCCGTGATCGCGGCCGCGATCGGCCGAACCGCCTTGCGCGCGCAGCCGAGCGTCAAGTGTGAAAGTTTCGCGAATACGAGAGCGACAAGTGCTATCAGAGTTGCTCGGGAGCTTTGCAAGTTTGGCTAAGAAGCTTTGGCCGTGCTTCCAGATTTTCCTCGTGCGCCGGGCATGTTTGCCTCGCCGCGTACGCAGCCTGCTCGGCGTGTGTGCGTGGCCGAGCGATCGATACGCGGGTCCCGTTGCGCAAATGCAAATCGGGGTCCCAAGAGCGGGTCAGCCGAGGCGAGACGCCATCGCCGCGCGAGGGCAGATGAGTATTCTCGGCGCGGCGGCAAGTTTTGTAATGACATAATTGGGAGCCGGGCGCAGAACGAAACGACGTCGATCGAGAAACGATTCTCCGAGACGGAGAAGCGCGCAACAGTGCCTTGGCACACGTGGCCGCCTCCCGC
This sequence comes from Phymastichus coffea, assembly GCF_024137745.1. Lineage (NCBI taxonomy): Eukaryota > Metazoa > Arthropoda > Insecta > Hymenoptera > Eulophidae > Phymastichus > Phymastichus coffea. The sequence goes on from NW_026707156.1 coordinate 17,803, forward strand.
GCCGCCGCCGAAACTTTGCCCATAATTCGAGGCTCGGCGGGCCGAGCGGGCGGGCGAGCGAGCGAGCGCGGGGCTGAAACTAGCGAAGCGCTTGCTGGCAGGCACGATTATTGCCAACTATTAACTGGCAAAGTTTCGGCGCAGACGAGCGAAAGTCTGTCCTCGGAGACTCGAATTAAGCGCGCTCCCACACGCGCGCGCGCGCGCGCCACCTTCGCTCTCGTTGTGCGCGAGCAGCAAACCACTTTGCATAATTTATCGTCCGCGGGAGTAGGCCCAGATGCACTCCGACGGCAAACGTCATTCCGACTCGATAATCGCCGGCCGATCGCCGGGAGCGGGAAAAACTGGCGGCTCGCTAATGACGTCGCCGATGATTATTGCCGGTTGAGCCGCGCCTTGGGAATCGCGCGCCCACCGCGGCAAAACTGCGCGGTTTAATCCGGAAGCTGGCCTCGTGGGAGAATTCGCCGACTGACCAAGTGCGGCTGGGACATCGGGCTGCTAGCTGCTCGCGCGCTCGCCGCGTGATACCGGCCTGCAAGGCACCTACAACCTTTCGGCTTTTTGGCCCCACTGCGATAAAGGTCTTCCCCCCCCCCCCCTCTCTTTCTTTCTGCCTCTCAACTCCCGGGAGGCTCGTGCGCGCGGACCACGGCCTGTCACGAGGCTGCAAGAAGAGCTATCTGTTTATCGGACGTACGCAAGGGCGGTGCTTTGATTTGCAACCGATCTGATTAATTTCCCAAGCACACCAGACTCGCTTTCCGGGAGAGAAAAAAAAAATAAGCAGCTCGCTCCCTTCTTTTACTTTCCTTATTCGTACTTTAATTAAGCGATGCGAGCAAGGCTCTCGCGGAGCTTTAAGCGCTTGGAAACGAGCGCTGAAAGGGCTCGAAAAAGGAGAAGCGAGAGCAAGAAAAAGGGAGCTACAGCGCCGCGCGGAGCTTTTCATTGTTCACGCCTGCACGCGGCCCGTCTACACGCGCGCGCGCTCACTCGCACAGGTGTGCAGCCTCTCTCGAGCTCGCAATCATGGGATTCGCTCGCCCTTGCGCTACTCGAAGATACAGTAGATAACGAGAGCGTGCAGAAATGCGCTCGCTTGCTCTCTCTCTCTCGGCGATAACCAAATTCAGCCTGCCGAGGAGGATGATATCTATCCGCCTCGATCTGCGCCCGGCCCCTTCAACTTTGATGAATCGAGTTTTTCTCTTTCGCCCTCTCGCGCCCTACTCTCTACCTTTTCCGCGCGTTCGTGATCTTTCGACACTGACATATGTGCGCCCCCCCCCCCCGCCCACTCGGCCTGCGCCTTTTCTTCCCGATCTCCAGGCTTCCCGGAAGTCAGCTGCTTCAACCCCTCCCAATTCCCGTGAAACATTATTCTTTAATTTGGCGGCCCGACCTACTCGCTCGCGCTGGAGCCTCGCTCGTTACGCGCGTGCCGCTGAAAATAATCAATGCCCAAGACGTATAACTAATTGCGCGACAGCTTTACGTGGCTCCATTTTTTCCCCTCCACGAGGCTGCTCCTCAATCTCGTCGAGTAAATCGATGGGTCCGCCGAGGGCTAAGTATTTATCAACCGAGGAAAGCAAGTCAATTGGATTGCGACGTCGCGGTCGTGTCGAACTTTTCGTCGAAAAGAGACGTACATCGCGTCAACGTTATTAAACTTCGTAGAAACAGCGAGACTGGCTCGTTCTCGCCGCGCGACAGTCTCGCGCTTCCCGTGGTATTCGTATCGCGGATACGCGCTGCTCGAGTATACTTGATAAACGTCAAGCGACGCAAAATGGCAAAATATACGTGAACGGGATTTTTAGATGATTTTGCCATGCATGTATTCCCAGCATTGTTGCATATTCACGCGCGTCGCGCAAAACGCGATACGTAAAAGCGAGGTGCAATATTTTGTTCGCCTAGTTTTCGGAGAAAAAAGTAAATAGGTATCCAGAAAAAATAGCAGGGGAGAGAGAGAGAGAATGGGTAGAGTCGAGCGAGGAAGAGCAGAGAAAAGAGAACGAGTACAACGCCGAGCAAGAGCAGCAGTAACAGCAGCGGGGCAAGGAAAAGGTGGAATGGGAAAATGAAGGAGAAAGGCGAAAAACGAAAAAGTCGAGGGTCCACTGAAATGAGGCGTTCTCGAGCGAGATAAATATGTAAATGGCATTGGAGTGTCCCGTTTCCTCTCTCGTTAATCCTGGGGGCTGAGCTTGCGGTGTCCGCTGGGAAAATCACGACGCTGCTGCCTGCTGAAAGCGCGCGACTTTCTCTCTCTCTCTCTCTCTCCCTCCTTCACGCAATTGCGCACTCGATGCTGCTTAACGCGTGTGTGGACGAGTGAAAATTAATGCTCTTAAGAAAGGGAGGATTTGAAACCCTGAAACCCGAAGAGAAAAAGACGCGAGAAAAGAAAGAAGAAAACGGGGCCCGAACAAGCTACAAGAGCAAGAGACAGCCAGACGCTCTTTTCAGCCGTCTAGTTTTCTTCAGGACGGCAGCGCGGCGGCACTCTCGCGTAATTACGTCAAAAATGAAAGAAAAGCGCCTCGAGGCAGCAGCCAGCTTTTCACGCCCGCTCGCGCGCGGATATCCAGAGCCAAGACTCTTCCTCTCCATGCACATATATATATATCACGGCTCGCTCATTCGTAATCTCGCTCTGCTAACGCGCGCGCGCGCGAATAACTCTGCGATAGAGCCCTCGGGACAATCAGACGAGAGAGAGAGAGAGAGAGAGAGAGAGAGAGCGAGAGAGAGAGAGGAGAGAGAGAGAGAGGTGAGAGACGTGGTAAAAAACAATCTTCGCTTCCTATCAAATGTTAGAACCTACTTTCCAAAATCTTACTCGGTCGGTCTCTCTCTCTTTTCCTATCTGCATTGTTCAGCGATACGTTTCGCCTATCCGTAAGAACTGCCGCGAAAACGATGGGGAGGAAAAGCGCTAGACAATTTATTCGACAAGCATTGCGAGCGGCGCGTGCATTATTGGCAAGATGTCACGTGCGCAGACAGACGGACAGACATCTACCGGACGTTCATTACTCCGCACCTAACGCTCTCTGTCTCCCGGTAATTGATGCGCGCGAGTGACGAATCAATAAAACGCGCGACTAATGATCCACGCCACGCTATAACGCTGCAGAGATATAATCTCGCAGTGGCGAGGGCGTTGCAAAAGAACCGGGCTGGTTGATCGCGCGCTAATGCCGCAGGCACGCGGGTAAACGAGAACTTTGCAGTCCTTGGAAACACACACTCGTTTCTTGCGTTACGAGCTTTTATATTCCGTCGAGTATAATTTACCCTCCTTTGCTCTCTCTCTCTCTGTCTTTCAGAGCGGCGTCGTTACGAGCGTTCCGTTCTTCTGTCTCTCTCTCTCTCTCTCATGCGCGCGCGCGCGTCGGTATTGAGAGTCGGATAATGCCTTATAGCGTCGCGGGCTATTTACGAGGCTACAGTAATAAATCTCAAGCCGTGGCGAGATGCAGCAGCACACACGCGGGAGAGGCAGGCGGAAGAAAATCCCAAGAAGCGCGTTCGCGAAAAAGCTTGGCGAACCGTAAATTTCCCAGGCAGACGCCTCTCTCTCTCTCTCTCTCTCTCTCTCGCTCTTCTCCCATTTGCATTTTCACACGCCTTCCCTATCGAACAGCTACGACGACGATGAGGCCGGATTAAAGTCTCCCGTTTCCATGGAGCGCCGTCGCGCTACCATCTTTCTTTTCTTCCTGCTTGTTTTTTTTATCGCTGCCGCTGCTGCTGCCGCTGCCGCCTAGTTCCCCTCGTGCACTCCCTACATTCCGGGAAAAATCCATCTCCAAACTCAACATGTGCTCGGTCTGCGGCCCGAACAATAGGTGCGAGCGAGAACAAGGAGAACGCGTTGATTGAAAATGACAATTTGTCGGCTGGCTGGCTGGCTTTTCGTGACCGCAATATCAGACACGTCCACCGCTAACGCACGTAAAAAGAGGGCCGCTCGCGCGTCCCGACTGCGAGATAATGCTATCTCTGGCTCTGTTCGGGGGAGAGGCCCAAGAGTAAATAAAGCGAGGAGGAGCCGCAGGACGCCGCTGCTCGGCAAAACATTTTCCTTCTCTCTCCCTCTGGGTTCGCGCGCGCCGAGGGGGAGAGACAGAGAGGGAGCTTTGCGTGTTTACACGCCGTACTTGCCGACGGGGAGCAGCGAAAACAAGCGCGAGCGCGAGGGGCCATACAAATTGATGAGCGCGACGGGACAACTTTGCATGAAATACCTGCAGTCGTCATCGAAATTCCTTTTTCCGTTTGGAGCATTACAATGCGCATTTATACGCGCACAGCGGCGGAATTGCCGGGGCAGCGGAGTGCGGGCGCGCGTGCATCATAGTCGGAAATTTGGCGCGCACAAAAGAGCAACTAAAACCGGCCACCCTCCGCCACCGCCACCGCCCCCGCCCCCGCCGCCGCTTTCACGGCCGTTTCCAGTTCTAGCTCGCACTCGTCGAATCACCGTGACTCGGCTTTAAGCGAACGCTCGTTCGCGCTCAAAGGCCTATTACGAAAATGACCATTAAAATAAATTACGCAAACGCTCCAGCTGCGCGCGCTCGGCCCTCCGCCCCCGTCGCCCCTACCCCTGCCCCGACTCCTCTCTCTCTCGCTCTCTCTCTCTCTCTCTCCCCCTTCGCGCGTTGCTGGACGCGTTAAAACCCGGCATTTTGCCTTTGAGCTGGCAGTCCCGAAGCTCACCGCCGTCGACCAATCAATTCGTTCTATATACTTGTCGTGCACGCCCATTTCGAGCTTTGCCTTTCTTTCGACGCACGAAAGCCAGCGAGGTTTTCGAGGCGCGCGACCGCTGAAAAAATATACAGCCGCGGCCACATTTTCACTCGGCGATGAATCATCGAATATTACAAAATCAATAGTGGCGCCAAACGCTTGTCAATTATTTCATCCGAGCTACGCGTTTATAGGCCACCCTGCCCTCCGCTCTTCATTATTAAACCAACTATGCCGGGGCCAGCATTAACGCAGTCCCGTTTATTGCGTATGCTCCTCGGCCGATTCTCGCGCTCGCTGAGTAAATAATAACTGATAAGTTTTGGCTCGCAGGGCGACGCGCTCAATGTGCTTCATTGAAAATTAAATGGTCCGCTGAACAGTGCGATTTCTGCGCGCTCGCGGTTGCCTAACGAACAGCGTCCAATCGGATAGAAAGAGAGAGAGAGAGAGAGGAGAGAGAGAGAGAGAGAGAGTGAGAGTGCCCAAAAAAATCTCTCGTTTTGTTCAAACGGCAGCCGGAGCACGTGTTTTGCAATTAATTGGCTGAGTCGACGAGGAAATTGGCTGCGGTTTTGGGCTTGGCGCGCGCGAGCCGATAATGCTGGCGTCGTTTGGACAGCAGTATGTAATGGGCGCCGTTGCTGTGATTCGCAGGGACCCGTGGGCGAGGTCGGCGGAGTGCGCCTGCCGCTGCAATCGCTCCACGGCTACGGCTCGTTGTTCATGTACTCGGCGACGACGAGTCCCGGAGGAGCCGGCGGCGGCAGCAGCAGCGGCACCGGCAGCAGCGCCGGCTCCACGCAGGTGGCCACGGCCACGGCCACCACCTCGAGCACGGGCGAAGTGACGCTGAGGCTGCGCGAGCCCGAGGACATACCCGAGGAGGTGTTGGCGAGGCTCGAGGACACCGCCACGCTCTCCATATCGCTGCAGGGCGACGCGGTTCTCAGGCTCGGCGCCGCCAGTGCAGGTACATTTTCTCTCTCTCTCTTTCTCTCTCTCTTTCTCTCTCTCTTTCTCTCGAGAGTTGCCTTTGCTCTCCGCCGATGATTTATCGCTCGCTGCGCCTCCCGCGCCTTTCTCATTAAGCTGAAAGGCGGTTTGTCGTCGTCGACGCCGCAGTGGCGATGCTCCATTATCAGAGTGCTGCCACCGCCGCCCACCGCCGCTCGAGATGCAACCACGAGCTGCTTTCGGCCTTATTTGCAAGGCAAACGCGAGACTAGCCTGCGCGCCAGCGCGGCCGAGGCTGCCGTCGGCTCTCGCTCCTCTCTCGGCTCTGTTGTTGTAAGCTTTGGAGAGGTCGCACTCCGTCGGAAGACAAAACGCCAGAAAAAAGATGAGCGTCGCGAGAAAGTCCGCCGCAAGCCACGCGCGCGCACGCGCTCTCTTTCTCTCTCCCCTCTCTCGCTCTTTCGACTTTGTTTCGACGTATCACCTGCACTTACCGGGCTCGGCTGCAATTTTCTCGTTGCTTAATTAAGCGACGCGGCCGCTGCTCCCTTCGCGTTTTATTGTGTTCCGCGCGCACACTTTGTCCAACGAAAGGTCGGCGCCTGAAAGCAGGCACGTTAAAAGCAGAGCAGGCCGCCAAGTGTGTCGTGCGCGCGCGCGTCACTGCGACACTTTGGCGTGCGCTTGGTTTTATGGACGCCAAAGATCGGCCGTAGCTCGGCTGTCCACTGCGCTATTCCGGCCCGGAGGAGAAAAAACCAGCCGAGCCAAGATCGAGTGGCGAAGGCAGCCGGGCAGAGAATTATCGATTTTCGCCGAGCGAAGCGCGGGGGCACGTGTGTGGCGCGCGACGAGTACACGTAGCAGCGGCGGCGCGCGCTTACGACCACGGATTTGCTCGGAGTCACGTATTTGCCTCGGCGAGGGAAGGTTTCTTTGGTACGAGAACACGTATAGCCGAGGCAAAAGAGTACAGCTAGCGCGCGCGCGTTTCGCTCCGCTTCGTTAAAACCCATTCAGTTTTAACTGCAGCCTTGACCTCGCTAATTCCACTGCCCGCTCGCAAGCTCTCTCTCTCTCTCTCTCTCCTCTCTCATCCTCTCGCAAGCCAATTTTACCCCGCAAGCCGGCTGCGGCTAAAGAGCTCGCGAGCGGCGGAGTTTCGTATCGTCGTTGCACAAAAAAGCGCCGGCTTGATCGGCGAAACACGCTGACGAGTGGTTTTCGCTCGCTTTGTCTTGTCTCGCTCTCTCCTTTTTTTATTTCGCTGCTTGAAATGCGCGCCGTCGCTTCCGACCTTTTCGTCACCCCGATCCTTCTTTCGCCGTGCGCGATCGTAAAAGTCCGTCCCGAAACAACGACTCTCTCTCTCTCTCTCTCTCTCTCTCTCTCTCTCTCTCTCTCTCTCTCTCTCTCTCTTCTCCTCTCTCTCTCTCTCTCTCTCTCTCTCTTGACGACGCTTTAAACGTCAACTGCATTTGCAGTTTTTTCCGTTTTACATCGTCGCGATTAAACGGCTGGGGCGCATATATGCCGAAGGCTCGGGGTAAACAGTGCGAGCTACGGGGACAGCGCAGCGCGCGAGGGGCGTTTGTCATGCAGCCGGTGTGCAACGGCGGCGAGTGCGCGGGCCGCAGCGGATTTCAGATCCATAATGCAAACATTGCGGAAAGCTTCGGAAATAGCCGACTGGTTTGCGTGTCCAGCGCGCGTGCCCCCTCCTTACCCATTCACTCGCCTCGACAAAGGATAACTTCATCAACTGGCCGCGACCACAGCGCGGCAACGACCGTTTCGCTCGCTTTACGATCGTCATTCTTGGAAGACTCATCAGCCTCGTTGCCCCCCCCCTCCCCCGTCTCTCTCGCCCTCTAATGGAAGTCATATATTTTATAAATTATATGCTCGGCGTCGGCGAGCTGAGAGCTTTTCATGGTTCCAATCACTTCGCCCCGCCCGACGACTTTTTCACCTCTCGCGGAAAAGTGACACTATTGAAATTGAAATGGTGGAAATAAAAAATTCCATCGAAGGTAGCTGTTTACCGAGGGCATTCAATGCGACTCTCTGCAAAGTACAAGTTTTCGCTCGCGGGGAAAGAAACTCGCGAAAGCTCTTGATTGATTTTTTCGACATTTTCCTTTGCCAGTCTTCGTTTCCCCTCATTCAATTTCCCAGCCGGCGAGCGCCTGCCAGCCCTAGCACCTTGGCACAGCAGCTCGTAAATTATTAATGCTGTTTGACTTGGCATGAGCGGCTAGAACGACCAAGCCAGCTCCCTCCCCTCGCCCCAACCTTCGAAGCAGTATAGCAGATAGATAGGCTTTGATGGCCAAAGCTAACTGCAGGCTCTCAGTGCAATGGCTCTCTCGATGTATCTCTCGCAGGCAGCGGCAGTGGCTATAGGTGCGCGGGGCGCGCCGCGCACGGCGCAGTATTTGGATTCTGAAAATACTCAATGGAGTTTCGTCCTAACTTTGCCGAATGCGGCTAAATACTTTCGAAGGGAATGCCTCGTTCGCCCTCGTCCCTCGCTTATTGAAATTCGCATTTACATCAAAAATTTACCGCGGAATCGGCATTTTTTTCGCGATGTATTTCCAGCGAAATGCATGCTATTTGTCGCAGATATTCAGCGCGGCTCGCGCGCGCCCTCCCCCCCCTCCCATCCCGCTTCACTTTCGGGTAAATTCATTTCGTCAAGAGTCCTCTTTCTTTCCTCGCTTTTTCGTTTACCATCGATAACCCCCATAAATTTGTAAACGGACGCTCGATAAGCTACCCCCCCCGCGGCGGCATCGGCGGCAACTCCTCGCAATCTTATTAGAGGGCAATTTAATAAGAAATTCCTTTGAGTCGCCTTATCTCTCTCTCCCTCCCTCTCTCTCTCTCTCTCCTCGCTGTTGATTTTTCAATAAGGTTTATAAAACTACCTGACCCAGAAAATTGTTTACCTTGCATCATCTCTCGCTCTCTGCTCGCGCGTTCGCTTGTTTGTGTTGCCGAGTTAGACTGATAAAGAATGGCAAACAGCTACGAGCGACGCAGGACTATAGATATCTCGTCAGATTCGCTCTGCAAATGAAGGGACTTATTTGAGAATGACTGCGTGGAAGTAAAGAGAAAGAAAGAGAGAGAGGTAAAAGAACCGTGGAAAATTACTTTTTATATATAAATTTTTTTTTATCTCTTTCAAGTGACGCGCGAGCTCGCGCTATTCGAGATCTTTAATAAAAAGCGAAGACGCGTAAAAGAAGGAAGCTGCCTCGGAGATGGGATCGCAGGTATAGCAGCGCCATCAGTTGAGAAATTAGCTTGAAATATTTGCATGGGAATTTTCTCATAAATTTAAAGTTTGTCGTGGCGGGAAACGGAGGGAAGGCAGTTCGCGCAACGCGCATATACACAGCTGGAAGCTCGAGCTTGCGCTTTTAGCTTCCCGACGGGTTCGACTTTTATTTTTTATTTTTTTTTTTTTTAATTTTTTTCCCAAAGGTCGTCGTAGCGCTGCGACATTAGTCTTGCTTGCCGAGGAAGCGCCGAGGAAGGACTTTGATGTCGCTGGCAAACGTTGAAATTGAAGGGAAAAGCATGATCCGTGCGCTTTGATCCACGAAATTGATGAAGGTTAAGCCGCCGCTGACTTACGGAATTGATAATCGCTCGAGGGGTAATATTGAAAAGAGTGAAGAGAGAGAGAGAGAGAGAGAGAGAGAAATATTAAAGCGAGGAAGGGTCCGCAAATGTTCGATAATAACGTAGCGGTTGCATACGTGTAGAATATGATAACGAGAGCTCGGCGGGCCAAGCTAACGACGTCGGGGCTTTCCGCGAGCTATTTACCGACACCCCCGTTGGGAATATGCTACCCTCCTCTCTCTCTCTCTCTTTCTCTGCCTATATGCTGCTTCGTCCAGCCAACATTTTTCTCTCTCTTCCTCGCTATTTTCACATCGAGATTTGAGTGCTGCGCGTGTACGCGCGTGTTTACAGCGCAAAGATTGTGAAAAGGATTATCCCAACTCTGGAACGCAGATCTGTTCAAACTCATCGCTGCCATGATCGATGCAGTCCGATCCCGCGAAAGAAGGCACATTAGGCGTGTGTCGAATCCGTCCGGGTGACGGCGTTTAATCCAGCAAATGGACGCTCGATCCGAGGATCCCCCATAAGTAAGGCTTTAGTGACCTGGGCGCGCACGCAGTAGTCGTGTCAATATTGAGAGCTGCCACGAGCGAGCGAAAGTGCGCGCGCGACGAGCAAACGAGGGTTGCCACGTAGTAGCGGAGTGCGCGGCAAAAATAGTACTACGACACACACACACACACACACACAAGGGGATGTTATTCGCGCTCGCGCTCTTCTGCAATCTCGATATTGGATCTTGTCATCTGCGCGCGACCATCTATATATTTGTGGATTGAAAGTCGCCATCTCTCGCGGGAGAAAGATAAGAGAAAGCAAAAGAGAACGCCGCGACGAGCTCCAGACGTTTCCGCGCTCTCGCCGCTTTTAATTCTTCCGCCGACGCATCGATTCGTAGCGAAGGAGAGGAGACAGAAACGCAACGACGACCCGAACGATCGCGACGAGGACCGCTGCCGCGAGCCGGCTAGAGCTCTCGCGAATGCAAAGCAGTCCTCTCGGGCGCGCTGCCGACAGGCCGCGACGCCAAGTCCGACGAGGAAGCCCGAAGCGACTCGACATTTCCATGAGATTTGGCATGCATGCGGCCATTTCTAGGCGCGGATCGACGCCGCACTCTGCATTTCTCGTACGATCGGCCGCACCGCCGACACGCAAGTTTCGTCCTCGATGAGCAACTACGCGGCGACCAGCTGGCGCAGCAGCGCACCGCGAATTCATCATGGACTTGGACCGTTCGCGAACCCGACGAGAGCGGTCCGGCCTCCCCCGAGCACCGCTAGCCGGCGTAAACGACGGATCCGCGCGCTCGCGCCGTGCGGCTTAACTTTCACAATAGCCAGATACAAGACTGCGGTACGGAAGATACGGCCGACTTAATATCATTTGCATATCGCCTAGCCTCACGGCGCCCGTTTATTATCGCTGCAGCCCCTATCGAGCCGCCGAGCTTATTTTTCCAACGCGCTCGCGGCGCGGCGTCGCGCAGGAGGGGAGGGTGCCTCGTTCCGACTTGGCGCGGCAGGGTATAATAATCGAGCGCGGCTTTCCGAACGGCGCTCGCTCGTGCAAACACATTGACATTTGAATTTGAAATCGAGCGGAGGGGGGCCCCGATTTCCACGCTCGCTCTTCTCATGCAAATGCCCTCGTTATTGCCCGCGGCGGGGCTGCTCTCTCGTTGCGCTCCAGCTGGCCGGCCAATTAAAGTCGATGAACGCGCCGCCCATTGCGAAGCGAGATGGTCGCGCGCGACCCTCGCGGTTTTCTCGGGGGGCTCGCTCGCCGATATTAATATCCTCGAGGCGCCCTGCATAAACACTCCTCTTTCCACTTTCCTGCTGGCCTCTTCGCGCGCGGGCACAGCTAGCCGAAATACATTCGACGAACTTGCCCTCCATACCCTCGATAATATTATTACCTCGACTCCCTGGCCAACTCTCCCCTCTCTCTCTCTCGCTCGCCCACGCTGTTCCAGTCTCTGGCACTTTTTTTCCTTTCTCCGCTTCTGCCCGCCCGTGCGCTTGGGGATTATCGGTTGGACGTATACGTATAGAGAGAGAGAGAGAGAGAGAGAGAGAGGAGCGACGCCTATACCGCGGGCTGGGATTTATGCAAAGTGAAAATTATCGGCTAAGAATTCTGTGTGCATAGATACATATATACCCTCCGTCGCGCCGTGTCTAACTTTCAAACTACTTTTATTCAATAACTCGCCAGCGAGAAAATGTCGATCGCGCCCCATTGTCATTTGCCTCGAAAATTCGTTCGCAGTTTCGCCAATACAGTGCCGTGCGCCCAAAATCCATCTCCTCTCGTTTGCAAATTATCTCGATGCTAGCTCGCGCTAGCCGTTAATTTTCTTGCTCGCTCCGCTGAAATAAATGTTTCAATTAACGGGGAAGGGGAAAAAAGGAAGAAGAGGAAGAAGAAGCGAAACAGACGAACAAAAAAATAGTTCTGCGTTCGAGCGCAGACCGAAAGCTCCTACATTCATTAGAAAGAGAAATGACGGGCGTAAGAAAAAGTTGCGACCGAGAGAGCGGGAGAAAAAAGGAAGCGGGAATTGGTGAACGTTGATTACAGATGATAGCAGAGGAGAGGAAGAACAATGAAGAGAGAGAGAGAGAGAGAGAGAGAGTGGGCGGGAAAAAGATGGAGCGGGCGGGCGGAGAGAAATTGAAAACGAGTAGCAAATGGAGGCAAAACGTTACACGAGCCACTTATTTGCATCGGAATTTTCGCCCGAGCAATTGGAGCGCAGCAGCGGCAGTGGTAGAGCGCGAGGGGGCTGCCTGCAGCAGCGCGCATTTGCATGTTTAAACTAACCCCCGACACGACAAACGCCGCCGCCGTCGTCGCTTCTGCCCGGCCGTGTCGCATTCTCGCGTGGATACTCTCTCCTTCTCTGGCGCTCGCGTCTCTCTCTCTCTCTCTCTCTCTCTCTGCGTTTGCGCGAGCGCGCGTGTATGCGTCTGGCGTGTTGAGGATCCTTGAATATTTCACCGTGAGCAGAAGCGATTGCTCTGAATCTTCCCTCCTCTCGGCACGTGTCTCTCGTTTCTTTGCTTTTCTTTCTCAAAAAGCGCGTTATCCCACATTTGACTTGCGGTTGTATATTGCCAGCGATCAACTCCGTACGTTTAGAGGCGAAGGCCGATGCTTTTCCATCGCAACGAATGCATACGTTCCGCGTCTGACTTGAGTAACGGTTGTTCTACTGAAAAACTCGAGGCTCCACTCCTCGCGCCGCACAACGTCCGCTACATTGTTACAGCTCGCGGGCCGTTTCATTCGTAGCACCGAAGAAACACGGGATTTCCCATCTCAGCTGCTTCGAAATAAGCTTCAAACGAACACATTACGCTGGTATGGTCGTGCTTCGATCGCGTGTCATTCGGCTGCTCAATCCGTCTTGCCTATCCATTCTGAAGAATTGAAAAAAGGGAGCCCGCCGGAGAAGATATCTTTTAATTGTTTTCAGTGACCAGGTCAATTTGTAGAAAGTACTGCGATTATGTTATATTGAGAAAGCCGAACGAGTCGGAAAGGGGGGGATGTTTT
>NW_026707157.1:0-30509 GCF_024137745.1 Phymastichus coffea
GAAACACGTGGCCTCTGCTGACTCCGATTCCGCAGCTGTCCTCGAGGAATGGGAAGTCGTAGGCATAGCCGGTGCAGAAGAGTATCGAGTCCGCCGTTATCGACGAGCCGTTTGACATTATCATTTCGTCGCCGCTGACTTTGATTATGCCGGGCACTTGCTCGATGTTCGAGGGCAGCTTGCTCGCCAGTCTGAAATTCAGAGTTGTTGCGCTTCGGCTTGGACGCGACATCGAGGAGCGTAGTCGGTGCTCGTGGCGCGACTCGCCTCTCGTGTCTGGAGCTGAGGTAGATCTTCCTGGCCCGCGAGCTAAGGTCGACGGCGATGTCGAGGCCGGAATCCGAGGCTCCCAAAATCGCAACTGTCTCGTTGGCGAAATCCTCGGGCTTCCGATAAAGGCGGCTGTGTATTGCCTTGCCTTGGAACTTTTCGACTCCCGGTACGACCGGAACGTATTCTTTAGTCAAGTGACTGAAATGCGAAAGCTCGAAGCGGTTAATCGATGAATAATTGCACGAAGAAAGGACGCGTGCGTACCCGTTGCAAACCATGATAGCGTTGCAGATAGTGTGGTCGTGCTCGCGAGTGCTCAAATCTCTCGTCTTAAGCACCCACTTGGTTTCGTTCCAATGACGATGTGGGCCGCGCGTCGGAGCGACGCTTTCCACCAATACGTTGAACTACAAACGAATTGGCGTAAAGGAGCGCAAAATATCGACCGACGCAATGCGTTAATTGGCTAACCCGTATGTATCGACGAAGATTAAAATGAGCGGTGTAATTTCTCAAATACTGCAAGACTAAATAATGAGGCACGGAACTGCGCTCGTCGCCGCTAAAATTCCGATAGTCCGGCCAAGCCATGAGCTCCTTCGGCACGTTGGTTCTGAAATCATCGTGCAAGTCGATTGACTGCGTCGACGACTTTACATTTCGGTGAATCTACCTGAGATTTTTGTAGGCGCTGCTGTGTACAGGTGATCCGTGCTCGTCAACCGTTGTACTCTCGGTGTAAATCCAGAATCCACCGACGTCCGAATTTCTTTCGAAAGCAATCGGCTCGAACTCGTCGGAGTGCTCGGCCAAACGCTTTACCGAAACCAACCCTGACATACCTGCGCCGATAATACATACCTTCTTTTTATCTGCATTCACATTCCCATAATCAATCATCGATAGTAGCAGAGTGAGATAAACGAATAAAATGCTCCTCCTGAGCGTGAAGCAAATGATGATCTTGGGATAGCTGTTTGATTTTTGTAGAAAGTGCGAAAATCACTTACATTTTTAAGCTCCACGATTCCTTCGCAGCGAATACTATGAAAGTTACAACTAAAGTATGCTGAGAAGTCTGCAGTGTGGTATGAAAATACGCATACTTTTTTTATCTTTCAAACGTTTTCTATTCGAGTATAAACGCTCGGTCGGCATCACGAGGCTATTAAATTTGATTTGTAAAAGTAACGCTATAACGAGCTCACGATAAAATTTCATGCGTTGGAAAAGTAAAACAATGCGGTTATTAAAATGCGATTTGTTGTAATAAAGAAAGAAAAAGAAAATCACTTGTTTGATTAAAATGAAAATTGAAATCAATGTTTAAACAGATCATGTATTTGCAGACATGATTACGTCAATATGAAAAAAATACATCGAAAGTAATTTGCATTTCAAATGTTAATTTTATAATAGTTTGACGTCAATCGGTGATAAATCAATAATTTATTCGAAAAAATTGTATACAACAATTAAGTAATGAGCCATGAAAACAATGTACAGCTGATTGCGTATGATAAATTCAAAGCGAAGCTTTCATTCTGTTTCATAATCTTCCACCAAATTCTCAAGGTGGAAAGTACCGTTTGGGTTCAATACGAAGCGAACCTCTCGAAACGTAGCCAAATGGGTGTCGCGGTAAGCTTCGTACAGATGTATGCCATCCTTATAGTAAGAAGGTGGCAACTGGATATTGCCTGTAGCTTTGGCAAGTTCCTCGTTGTAAGTCCATTGATAGGCGTTGACCGCGTGCCACTTGTCTTCGGGTGCGCCGGGTGGCAAAGTGTAGGCGTCCTTGATCATCTCGTGGTGCGTCGGTAGCTTTACTCTTCCTTGCAATAGAGCCACGAAGAACTGCGACTGAGAGCAAGTGATACTCGATTACTTGGATCTGCAGGTAAACCATAATTTTTAGCTGATGACTACCTGAACGTATGGCATCAAAAATATGCTGTCGGCAGTTGGCAGTCCAATGACGGCCATTGACGGATGCTCGGCGTTGATCATTTGCTTGTAAAGCGGGATTACGTGGTTTGCTTCGACCCTGATTCCGCAGTTCTCGTCGAGGAAAGGGAATTCGGGTAGGTAGCCCGTGCAAAAGATGAATGCGTCGGAAGTGATCGTCGAGCCATTCGACATGATCAGCTCGTTGCCGTTAGCTTCAATGACGTTGGGTACTTGCTCGATGTTCGACGGCAGCTTGCTGTTGCGTCTGAAATTCAAACTTACGTTCTGCAAGGCGATCGCCGCGAACGAAAGCTAATATTCCTTCGTTTGCTTACTTTTCGTGCCTGGAGCTGAGGTAGATTTTCTTGACGTACGGACTAATATCGAGGGCGATGTCGACGCCAGAAATCCAAGCGCCTAAAATTGTGACTGTTTTGCCGGCGAAGTCCTCCGGGTGGCGGTAAACGTGGCTGTGGATTATTGGTCCTCGAAAGTTTTCGATTCCCGGTATTTCCGGAACGTTACCTTTCGTGTAGTGTCTGTGAACAAACGCAATAGAATCACGAATCTCATTACGTTTCAAGCAATGTCTATCTGACGAAGGTACCTACCCGTTTGCAATTGCGATGCCATTGCAGACAGTATGCTTGCGTTTCTGAGTTTTGAGATTCCTCGTCTTAACCAGCCATCTAGTTTGTTGCCAATCCTCGGTCTGGACGTTTAAGGGCCTGACATGCTCCACCAGCGTGTCGAACTGAAAAGTAATTCAAATGATCACTACTGAGGCACAAATCAAAGTACAATCGGTATATTAGGTGTTTTCTTTCTTACCTCGATGAATTGTCGAAGATTGAAGTGAGCCGTGTAGTTTCTCAGGTATTCTAAAACCATGTGATGAGGTACGGAGCTACGATCATCGCCCGTAAAATTCCTGTAGTCTGGCCACGCCATAAGCTCTTTTGGAATGTTAGTTCTGCAATGTAAGCATGCACATTAGAACGCACGATTGTCGTACTTGTAAGGTCATACTTGCCTCAGATTTTTGTAGACACTACTGTGTACAGGTAGTCCGTGTTCGTCGACCGTTGTGCTCTCCGTGTAACTCCACAGTCCTCCAACATCCGATTGTTTCTCAAAAACAATTGGCTTGAACTCGTCGGTATGTTCAGAAAAGCGTTTTACCGTGGCTAGTCCCGAAACACCAGCTCCGATTATGCATACCTTCTTTCGGGATGCAGCGGTTTTTCCCTCAATGGAGGACAGTAGTAGCGGGATAAGCACTACGTTCAGCCACCTGTTTAATTATTATTGTTTCAATACTGAAATAATTTACAATGTTTCGTTTCGCGATCGAAAAATAATATGTAACATTAAGTGCTATCTTGTCATAGAAAGATGAAAATTCTAGCACGTTTATGCACAAGTGCGTACATACTTACATATTTTGATACTTATCTTTCGACGGATACATAAACAAGTAAGTAAGCAAGTTGCTGCTCTGCCATATAAATACTAAATTGATTGATTGAGCGCGGGAGATTAAAAAAGTGTGGAAATGGTCTGGTTAATGTTTAATTGAAGATAAATGAAATGCAAATCTTGCCATTTTGAATATTGTTAATTCGTATTTCATGGATCATAACTTTTTAGATAAAACGTAACAGAACAGGAGTCTTATATCACGTAGACGTTCCAGGAATTCGGGAAATTTTTATATACGCTTGTTACGATCAACGCTGAAATACAAATTGTTTAGTAAAATTCTATAAAAATTGAACGTGTTCATTTCAGTTATTAGTGTAATCATAACATTTATCTGCATTCAAATAAGCCTTCAATATTTATATTCTCAATCGAGTTATTTACTATTATCGAATATAATGTTCGGTATTGAAACGACGATAAGAAATTGATCTTCATTTTAAGTAAAAAAATTTTCTCTACCAGTATAAGTAGTCTTATCAGCTGGGTCAATAGATTACATGCTTATGTGACAATTACTTATCAACTCAATGATTTTTTAAAAATCCTATTTCATCATAATTTAAGTAAGTTAAACTGCTCATATTATCAAATCATTTTTGACATCTATGCTTGGAGTGATGAATTTTGAGAGCCATTTTGAAATGAAGTACCCTGAACATAAGTGATTTGATTACAAGAAAACTATATCCATAATCAAGTGTATTCCATATAATTTAAGGCATGGAAAAGAATTTATTGGGAAAGAGAAATTGTTCAATATCATGTTTGATATTTGCGAACAATTTAACAATATAAAAAGCTATTGCAAAAACGTTTAATTTTTACGTGATGCACTATGCTGAAAAAAAACAATAATGATCATAAATAAAATAATAATTAACATGTTTGTTATAGTATTATAGGAAGGTTACTACGAAAGACAATACATCGCAATATCTAGTTATATTTTAATGTTTTTAATAAAATATATTAAATATATTTTTTATTCAATATAGTAAATATATATTCATATGAAGTATATATGTATATATACGCACATATATATACAAGTTTATTGCATTTTTAATAAGAATGACACGGTCAATATATCTACAGCGCTTTCAAACAGTAACTTTATAACAAGTTAATCAATGTACACTAATGAAAGTTTGAGCATCCAACATCGAACGAATCCTAATAAAATTTCTAATCCTAAGCAATTTGACTATTAAGATATTGGAAATTGAATGCTCCATTTCTATTAAAACTGAAGTCGGTGTTTCTAAAAGTTGACAAATGCGCGAGTCGGTATTCTTCCCACTTTTTGTATGCTTTTTCGTAATAATCAGGCAGAGGCTCGAAGCCAGCTTGGGTAGCTGATTCTCTAATGTAACTCCACTGGTTGTTATCAATATCGTGATAATGGCCTCGTTTAGCACCAGGCGGCAAAATATTTGCTTCCTCGATCCTTTCTGCTTTCGAGGGCAACTTAACTATGCCTCGAAGATATGCCACGTAGTATTTCGCCTTGAAGAAAAGTTAATTTTGTAAATTTTGACCTGTTCGCCAAGCAAGCGATGGAAATGTTGACGAAATCGTATACCTGGAAATATGGGAATAAGAAGGGGCTGATAACACTTGCCACTCCAACGATAGCCATAGTTGGATGTTTGGCGTTGATGAGCTGCTTGTACAAAGGAAATACGCGTTTGGGTTGGATCGTCAGGCCGCAGCTCGAGTCCAGAAACGAATAATCAAAGGCGTAACCAGTGGCAAAGAAGAATACGTCCGCAACCAATTTGGTACCGTTCGACAGTACGACGTAGTTCTCATCGACTGCTATGACTCCGGGAACTTGCTCGATATTCGCCGGGAAGAGGCTCTCAATCCTGAAACGCCAAACCGTGATGAAGCCTTACGATCGCGAAAGTTAATGATTAATTATTCTTATTTAATCAGACACTCACACGGCGTGCCTGTGACTCAAGTAAATTTTCTTCGCATGAGCGCTTAAGTCAATAGCGATGTCGATACCCGAGGGACCAGCACCTAACAATACAACTGTTTTTCCAGCGTATTTTTCTGGTTTTCTATACGTATGAACGTGGCTGACCTCCCCTTTGAATGATCCAATATTGTTAATTTCAGGAATATATGGTTTTGAATTTTTCCTGCAAAACAAATTAAATTAATCATTATCATTCTTGATTAAGTGTGTTGCGGTACGTGAAGTGTCATATTCACCCAGTGGCCACAATGACTGAGTCGCATATAGTCTTGCTGATTTCGTTGGTATTCAGGTTTTTAGTCGTGACGGTCCATTTAGTTTTTTCTTCGTCGTTACTTCGGTCGAGTATAGGCGATACGTGTTCCACAAGGGTGTCAAACTGCAAATCGAAAACAATAAAATTAAATTGAGTAAAATTAGTCGTTTGCGATTTGAAATTTGTTACGGTACCGTGATGTACTTCAGGAGGTCGAAATGTTGGGTGAAGTTTCTTAAATAATTCAATACGCCTTCGTGGGTCGTGATACTGTGAGGCCCATGGAATTGCGGATAATTTGGGAAGGCCATGAGTTCCCTGGGAGTGTTTGTCCTGAAGGATAAAGGGAAAATTATCGTTTGCAATTTTTGTTTTCGAAAATTGTTGGTATTTACTTGAGGTTCGCGTAAATGCTACTATGAACAGGTAAACCGTGATTATCCTTGTCGCCGTCATTGTAGACCCAAAGTCCACCGGGTACGCTGATCTTCTCGAATGCTATGGGTTCAAACTCGTCCAAGTGATCAGCAAGTTGCTTGAGTGAGTTGAGTCCGCTGGTTCCTGTGCCAATAACGCAAACCTTTTTTTTCGGCGACGCGTTACCCTGGACGGTAAACGCCAGGAGTGAGAGGATCCACACGGCAGACCACCTGATACCATTTCGAAAGCAACGTTTGATTCGGATGTTGAAGAATAAATTGACGAGTTGTATTTATTGTCTCATTCGAGCAGTGTTTGAGTTTTAATATCAGAAATTAGAATCTCGAGCTTGAACGCAGTCAGCATACTTACATTTTCTTGAAGATGTATTCTTATTTTTGTACGATGTACTAATGAATCGAAATTCGAAATGTAAGATTTTTATGTACTTCGAAAATAACAGGACCAGGTGTTTTAACAGACGTATTAGC
This sequence comes from Phymastichus coffea, assembly GCF_024137745.1. Lineage (NCBI taxonomy): Eukaryota > Metazoa > Arthropoda > Insecta > Hymenoptera > Eulophidae > Phymastichus > Phymastichus coffea. Next base: position 6,863 of record NW_026707157.1, read on the forward strand.
CAATTTCACAAGAGCGATTGACAATCCATCACACGAATTTGTTTTATATGTAGTACATCTGCCTCCAACCTCCACATGCTAATTTTTTCTTTTTCGAAGAATTTGTTCTGGCATATTTTATGGAAGAGTGATTATGGAAAAAACAAATTGTTACGAAATATAATAATTCCGTAATTTTTCCTATGAAGCACGTCTATTTTACATACTCACGTTTTCTACGAATGCATTCCGGCATATTTTATGATTATCATAGAAATAGGGTAGAGAAACGTAGTCTTGTATGTTTGTAAAACTTTGTTATTTGCTTATGAACCAACGCTGTAACTCCTAAGTTTTGCAATCACTTGTGCTTGCCATAATTAAATTGCAAGTAATGTTATTTATTCTAAATAAAAGTATCGTCGGGCGGATAAGCAATTAAATGTAAAAGGCAGAATGAAAAACTTACAGTTTATTTAATGTGGTGCGATTCATAATTTTTTGACGTTACCATAAGATCCATTCAACAAATTTGAACAATGTGTCAATAGGAGTTAACCAATTTTTGAAAAGTTACCCTGTAAACATTGACAATGTATCATCTTCATGCTCTCATCGTCATAAATAAACCAATCGGTCGTTTTATTTTTCAGCGCTGGGAGCGGTGCAGGGAGGTACAAACTTATGATGTCGCCATCATATTAAATAAGCTCAGTATGTGTCATTGCACATGTGTGCTTATCTTTTAGATTTGTTCGATTGTACATGTGTTTGGAAATGTCACTTACATAACTGAAGATTTGAAGTTTCTTCTTGAAATAAAAACGAATAACGTCATCAGCATATAATTTTAATAAGTCATTTTTAAGTACATCCGTAGCCAAAACAGGTACGTGAACAAATTAGGTGTCATTGAAATGTCGATAAGATATATGCCACCGAAATTCTTCTTGACAAGCCACTTAATATAATAATTTATTGTTATCTTCTATCAACAGAAGAATCAAAATTTTTAAAGAATTTTAATTTTTACTAAATAGCATTTAGTAGAAAAGAAGCAGACAGAGATCTATAATACTCGGACTATTTCGTTATAACCAGATTGAAGTATATTAGAAAAATTATTCTAGAATAATCTACAAATATTCAATTAATATTGCGATCCAATTATAATTAAAAAATATGTTACTATTATATTATTATTTGCACATTCAAATAATTATTTGCACATTCACATAAAAATGTTATCAAATTTCTAAAAACAATAAAAACTTGTCTCAATAACTGAATTAAACCCAATTCGTAAATATATCAAAATAAAGCGAAACCATAATCTTGAAATAGTAATCTTCTTTGGTTTATTTCTATATTAAATAATTATAATTGTATAATACAATGAATAATTGTTCTTGTACAAAAAATATTGTATCAAGAGCCATCTCGGAGAAAAACGGCCCAAGTTTAAAGGGGTCCCTTTCTTAACTTTTTGGAAAATCCACGCCCTTCGGCCAATCAGGAGACATAATTTTCCAGAATAAAACTCTTCATCTAATACCTCCATGAAGACGAAGACGCTACAGAACCTGAGGAAGGAATTCTTTTTATTTTTCTCCGCCTCTCCGAGGTGAGCAGTTAGCTAAAGGCAAAGTCAAAAGTCAGTTCTTCGCCACCACCGACTCAAGAAAAGAAGTCCATCTCCAGTTCGCGGGAAGGCCAGTGAAGATACAATATACTTATATACACGAGCGCGCAAAGCTCTAATTTTAGCTACTTGCAAGTACGTGGGGAGTCTTGTCCACAATTAAAAAAAAAAAAAGAAAAATAAATAAAAAATAAGTTAAATTTCAATTAAATCCTTAAAATTTTAACCTCAGATTTTCCTAATTCCGAGTGAACTTTTCGTCCGGTGAGGTAGAAAGATTTGACTCAGTCATTTAATTATAAAACAAATTGCCTTCGAGGCCCCGCTTGTCTATAACGCAAGTCCCCCGTGAGGCCTGCTTGCTATTAGGATTCGTAGTTCTACATAAATAGAAGTGGCATAATTCAAATAGAGTCGCCCGGTTCAGGCACGTAAAAGTGCAAACCAAAAGGACTCAAAAGTAAATAAAAGTAGAGCAATGGAATATTGCGACTAGAAATTAAAAATAATCACAAGTGAGAAGTTCAAATTGGGCTTCCTAAAATATCGAAGCCGAGCCAGTTTGATACATTTTGCATAAAAATTATATTAGATAATATTAGACAGCACTGGTTAAGTTCTTTGGCAAAATGTATTTCTTAACGAAAGAAAAAGTGCTTGCCATTTTTAATACTGTTTTCAAGCATAGGAACAAGTGTCGCAATCAATTCTTGTTAAATAAACGATATCGATGCATTACGTAATTTATGAATTTTTTCCATTGCATATTAAATTTACTAATCTCTTCCTCGTAGCTTCAATATGCGCAAAGTTAAACGCGATTTATAGATCTGTATATCAGTATAATCGTTCTGTTCAGCGTAGATCAAAGACAATATTTTTTAAAAAGCTGAAATTTTGTGGACATTTTAGCCTAAGGTTATAGATTGCCACGAAGACCGGACTTTCTAAGTCGATCATTTAGGGGTTAAAAAAGGGTACAGTATGTTTTTCTGAAAATCACTAATTATTTTCAAATGGTAATGTAAATAATGTAATTTGTAGATTAAACCATTCTAAAATATTTCGTAAGTAAGAATTTTGTATTTGTTCGTTTTACACCAAATCTAATGCATTAAATTTAGATAGGCGAGAACAAATGATACGATTATCACAATATGCCACCGAAATTCTTGGCCGATTTTATGAATAATTGTTTTTGTTTTCTTCTATCAACAAAAGAATTAGAATTTATAAAAGACTTAAATTTTTCTTTTGATAGTGTTTATAGAATAAAAGAAGTAGACGGAGATCTAAAACACTCGCAGCTGAAGATAAAACAATTAAGCACCAGACTTTTATTTTGACTAGATTAACAATATTTATCATGAAATTTGAACTTCAATTCAATCTTTAAAATAACACAATAACCTAACCCTTAACAATGAATTTTGTTTATTAAGTAAAATTTTTCTGTAAAATTTCGATGGATTCCGCGATAAGTTGATGTAGCGGAATATTTTGTATTGCCATGATAATACAATAATCATAGAGCTAAATTAATGCAAAGCTTTTACTTATAAGGAAATGAGTTCTCTGTTTCAGATAAAAACAAAATCTATCCAAAAGTTACGGAGCATGCAGAATTGACGAGTTAGCTGATCGCAGCCACCGTTATCTTATTATGCGGTGCATAAAAAATTGTCTACTTGTATAGTTGATTGATAACGTGTATTTACGATTGAATCTCAATCGTAAATAAATGTCGTTAGATAAAACAGTTCAATGTTAAACAAATTTCACAAAAGAAGAATTCTCTAATTATGAAATGGTGAAAAAAGGTTTTACGAGTACTCAAACAAATTGAAAAAGAATTTAATCCAATATTACGTCACTTTCCCCTGTAGTTTCTAATTGAATTAATTTTTTTATATGTCAAAAAAGCTCCGGTTTTTTTTCCTGTGATAATATTAAAATGCAATAGCGTTAATGTAACAATAAATATAATATATTTTAACAACAAGATAATAATAATGCGAGAAGGGTTTCAAGTATAGCTTGTAGTTGTGTATCAATATGGCATAGAGAGAGAGAGAGAGAGAGAGAAGTCGGGTTATCTTTGAGTGACAGAGACGCGAGTAGCTACAGCATTATAGTAGAAAGCAGAGATTTTGGGGAGAGCAGGTCTTGTGGCCCTTTGAGCGTCAGTGTTCAGGGAGACCTAGCTGGTTGAATTGAAATATAGTTTAAGGCATAATAGATTGTATTTCGGAAATAATAAGGTTTGTGTTTGGATCATTGATCACGTTTGAGATTTTAATTACGATTGTCATTTCCAATACCCTAACGAAAAATAATAATTCTACTGATCTATCAGTTTGTCGCAAAACTCAATTTATTATTCACTTAAAACATACATTAATTCTTAAAATTAACAATAAGTTAAATATTATTATAGTCGATTAATTAGGAAAAGTATGTTTTTGAAAAACTTAATGCCTTCCCTCAACGTGTACAATCTCGACGCTGCCATCATCGTGAATGATCAAATCGCTCTCTTTATAGTGAAGTATGTTAGCATCTCTGTAGGAGGTCCACATATGACCACCGCGCTTGTAGTACTTTGGCAGGGATTCGAATTGTCCTAACTTGGCGAGATCGTCGTTGTAAGCCCACTGAGCGGGGCCTAAGAAGTGAGCGTATCTCTCGGGTTTGCCCGGCGGCAAACGTTCCGAGTCCTCGAGCATTTCTTCTCTGCTGGGTAGCTTGACTTTGCCTTGTAGTAGAGCGAGGAAATATTGTGACTGGAAATTCGAAAATTCCGTAAGTTAGAAGGTTAAATTGGATTTCGTAGAATATCGAAGCCGAGACAGGATCATTTCAAAACGGATAGTGCGAATAAATAACACGTCATTGAATTATTCACAGAGATTTTGATCGATAAGTTTGTTCTCAAAAGATTGCAAAAGAGAGGAAAAAACATAGTTAACCTGAATGTAAAATATTGGAAAGTGTAAGGCGAGTATAGGCAATCCAACTATCGCCATGGATGGATGCTTAATGTTGATCAGTTGCTTATACAACGGTTTGACATGATTGTTAACGACCTCGATGCCACTGCTGTTTTTGTCAAGGAAGGGGTAGTCGAATTCGTAGCCAGTGCAGAAAATTAATACTTCAGCTGTTATATTCGATTCGTCTTTGAGTATCAATTTGTCACCGTTAGCCCCGACAACTCCAGTAACTTGGATTACATTCTCTGGCAATGGGCTTGTAATTCTGAAAATTCATAGTAACGTGTAGATTTTTAGTTTTGCACGTCATCTTATAACCAATCAAATATTTTGATCGTAAATAATGTATTAAGGAAAGTGTTAGATCTAATGACCTCACCAGATAAAAAATATGATGCGTCAAAATTGATTACGATGTAATACTAACTTTGGTTTGTTGTGACTTAGATAAATTTTTTTGGCGTATTTGGCTATCTCGATACTGAGGTCAATGCCAGAGAGCGAAGCACCCAATATAACCACAGTCTGGCCAGCGAAGTCTTCTGGCTTGCGATAAATGTGACTGTGCAGTACTCGTCCAGGAAAACTTTCTAGATTCGATATTATCGGTAGATGCGGTTTGAAGTAGTGACTGTAAAAAGTAATTTCATTGCGTCAGAAAAAAAAAGTCGACGTCGTAGCATATTTTTAGTTGTTTATTAATCATCGAACCCGTTGCATACGCTGACGGCGTCGCACGTTGTCACTGCGCTCTCGTTGGTAATGAGATTATGAGATTCCACGGTGTATTTGGTCGTCCGCCAGTCGCTGTTGCCGCGGATCGGAGTGACTTTATCCACCAAAGTGTTGTGCTTAAAAAGTCAGATCAGCACGTTGAAAGGAGTCCGCTAACATTCGATATTATGTTGGTGACCACCTGAATGTAGCGCCGAAGTTGGAAGTGGTCGGTATAATTCCTCAGATACTGCAAAACCGTCTCGTGGGTAACGCAACTGCGATCGCCATTGAACTCTCGATAGTCGGGAGTTGCCATGATCTCCTTCGGTAAATTGGTTCTGCATAATTGTAAAACTCGCGAGTCACGCTCTTCGCTGCCTTTGACAAGTCGAAATCGCTTACCTAAGGTATTTATACATGCTACTGTGCACGGGCAGTCCGTACTCGTCCAGCGTCGTGCTGTCGGTGTAGATCCAAAGTCCACCGACGTCCGAGTTCTTGTCGAAAGCAATGACTTCAAACTCATCAGGATGGTCGACGAATTGCTTCAGCGAAATTATACCACACGCACCTGCACCTATCACGCACACCTTTTTCTTTGGCAATTTGGCACCGTGCGCACCAACAAGTAACGCGAGGAGCAACAAAAATTGCGTCCGCCTAGGGAAATCAACGATTATTTTTCATTGCACAGATTTCTATAATTTAGCAATACCAATGCTCACATTTTGGACCACACAATAAATCTGAAATCCACTGGAAAGCTAAACTCGCAGAGAGTGAGAATTCAATCGCTAACGAGCGATAAATACTCGCGATGAGAAACAACAGCTTCATTTTATATACTGAAAACTCTGCAGTCGGCGAAGTAGGGGTTTAGCTAACAACTTTAGTCAAGATTAGATAGCAATGTCGAACCCTCTTTGATGGCTTTGGAAATTGGAACAAATGAATGTCACGATTAATTTTGTTCAAAAAACGAACGATATTGATTCACTATATAATTTATATAATGGAATATATATTCTTACATAGGAGACAACATCGTTGCACAACAAATTTCACTTATCTCTTCCTCATAGTTACGATAAAAAGAAACATTGATGATGAAACATTGAAAAATAAATTTAACATTATTTTTATGCAATGGAAATCGATCGTTACTTTATGTAAATGGCAAAATTACCCTTGTTCGTCGTCAAATACGGAGTACCAGAGTTACCCTCTAGAAAATAAAATACATACTCGCTACTTTTGAAAGACTATTAAAAATTAAAAACTTGCTCCAACGGCACGAGCAAGCGATTCGAAGCGCTCTGCAAAAACTTTGCACTTGTTCAATGTGCACAAAGTTTATTATTACGGAAGTTACGTTTTTATTGCAATTGGCTGTTAGAGAAATGTGTTTTTCAATAATCGATGAGAAGCTGTGGCATTATTCGATGGGAAAGCGTAAATAACGCACAAATCATAATGAACCAAAATTATAATGAATCAAAATTATAATGAACAAACACTTTGTTGGTCGTCAAGTTCAAAACCCCGTTTGATGTTCAACAAATTCGCATAATTGCTAATCTCAGTTCAATTAACGGTTGCTTCCATTTCAAGGTCATTTTGGTAAAAGGCATTGACTACTTGTCCCTTCCACCGGGATGTACAATCTCAATGTTTCCGTCGTCGTGAATGACCAAGTCACTTTTCTTGTAATGTAGGCGTTCTATTTCTTGCTGCTTTGTTCGTAGAGTTTCGGCAGAGGCTTGAATTTTGCCTCTTTGGCGAGGTTGTCGTTGTAAGCTCACTGAGCGTATCTTTCGCGTTTGCTCGGTGGTAAATGCTTCGAGTCCTCGCGCATCGTCTCCTCGGAGTTTCGCAGGGACGCTACGAATTCAGAACGGGCGCTTGAATAAATCAAAGGTCACCGAAATATCCACAAAGACTTTGATCGATAAGCGCCTCTGGCTTCTGGAAACTCGGATTTTCTCGCTCGACTATCGCGTTACGGAAAGAAGAGGACGAAATTCCATCGACCCGAACGCGTCGAGAAGTGGCAATCCCATGAAAGCCATACGCGGATGCTCGACGTTCATGAACTGCTTGTACAGCGGGCGGACGTGATTGTGAAGCACCCCGATGCCACCGTTCTCGTCGAGGAAGGGCTAGCTAAACTCGTACCTCGTGCCCAGAATCAATGCGTCGATCCGTGCTTCAGCGTCAGCTGACGATGTTTTTCGGTAGGGGATTCCGGTGATTCTGCGAATTGATAGTGGCGACTCGTGATTATCACGCGTGACAAATAACGAATTTACGCGACGTTAAATAGGTCGACCTCCGAACGAGCACACATACATTCGACGCCAAGTGAAATACGCTGATAGTACCTACTTTGGTTTGCTGTGACTTAGACAAATGGTCTTGGCATGGGGGGCGATCTCGAAGCGCCCAACACGACGACCGCCTGACCAATGAAATCTTCTGGCTGACTGTAGACGTGACTGTGCATCACGCGCCCAGGAAAATTCTCAAGATTGGAGTTTTCCAGAAGTCTTTGAAGTAGGGCCTGCGAAATTGCGAACAAGTGCACGGACGGCACGCGGCGCACGCGGCGCACGCGGCCACTGGATATCCAAAGTTACCCGTTACACACGCTGACGACGTCGCACGTTGTCACCGCATTTTCGTTGATATTGAGATTGCGAGTTTTCACGGTGTATCGGGTCGTCCATCAGTCACCGTCGCCATGGAGTGACTTTATCTACCAGAGTCTTGAGATTAAAATGTCAGAGCAGCATTTTGTAAAAAGTCCGCTAATGTTTGATATTTTGTCGGAGACCATCTGAATGTAGGCAGTGGTCGGTTCAAGTACTGCAAGATCGTACCGTGAGTGACGCAGCTGTAATCCTCTCCATGGAATTGTCGATAGTCTAAAAGCGCCATGATCTTCAGAAAAATTGTACTGCACGCTCGCGAAGCTCGCGAGTTCTCGCTGCCTCACTGCATTGCGCGCAAATCGTCATCGTTCACCCGAAGTACGAGTACTTGTACATGTTGCTGTGCACGTCGTTCAGCGTCGTGCTGTCTGTGTAGATCCAGAGCCCAGCTACGTCCGAAATCTTCTCGAATGCGATGGGCTCGTGGTCACCGAATGGATTCAGTGAGACCAGACTCGACGCATCGGCGCCGATTACGCACGCAAAATCGCTTTGCAGCAACGCCTTGAGAGGCAAAGATTCGCGATAAATACGGCGCAGTTGCGAAAAGCGACGATGCGATCAATACTCACATTTTACTAATACTGCCAACACTGAATCAAACAATGATTGCTAGTCTAATTATATGCGTACTCGCAATCGCGAACGCTGCACCCTAGCAGAAAGCTAGACAGGCTACGTGTATTCAATCACCAACGAGCGATAAGTGCAATGCGATAATAAACAACAGCATCGTCTTATACATACCGAAAACGCCGCGAGCAGGGGGCCAACTACGAGTTTTTCAATTGTACTTCGGAGAGTGAGCGAAACGCTGAGGTTTCACATTTTCGATGTAAGATCTTACGAACAAATGGCTCTGAAAGACTTCGTTCCATTGATCGACACAAAAAATGGTTTTACCAGTCTCCAATTGCTGCCCCTACTCCCCCTGCTCAGGAACAAACGATGTAATCGACAGTTTGAAATAAAATTAAGCAAAACTGATGTACTGTCTGCTTTACATAATCAAATATTTATTTGGAGCTGAAATACTGATGAAGTACGAGTGACTTATTCGAATAAACGTAAATTCTGAAAATGAGCAAAATCAGTGTTTTACAGAAATCAAGCTAAGTAGAATGAAATCGTTTGTATAACTTAAATAATATTTGGCTAATCAATGATAAAAATTTATGAAAGCGGAGCATTGAAAAATAGCACTATATAATTCTTGAAAAGCTTATTTATTAGCCTCTGCATTTCAAAGTATTACCTCAATTAATATTCTACAAAGATTGGTGAAATAAGGTGAGCTAAATTCGAGCTTCGATCGAAATCATGGTATCAATGGGAAAAGCTTTTGCTGAAAAATCGAATACTTGACGCATCCCTCTCAGGATTTACCATTTCAATGCTATCATCGGGAATAATCCAATCGCTATTCCCTGTAGCTCCGACACATCAGCGATTCTGTACGCGTTCCGTTTTTCATTTGATTGCGCCGGTAGACTTTCGGCAGGGACTCCGACTGTCTTTTCCTGGAGAGATCGGCTTCTGAAATCCAGCGGTGGTCGAATGAAGCGAATGACTAATCGACGGGGACAAGCTCCAAGCTACAACGTTTCGTCGAAGAGTTAGTCGCAAATATAACTCGACAACTATTGCAGATATGATTGTTCGAAGGAAAGCACACGCTTATCCAGCACGTCGAAGCTTCTTTCGCGAGCGAGCATAAACAATTGCTCGACAAAATTCCGAGCATTATTTTGGAAGTTATTCGGCGTGCAGTCTCGTCGTTCGTTCGATCCACTCGAGGAATTGCGTAACGTCAACGTAGACATCGGGTAATTTGCTGTATCCGCACTCGGCGCCAAACGACACTATTCCGACGAGTACGAAGTCGCGATTGACGAGAGGACCACCCGAGTCTCCCTGAAAAATCAAAGCCGGCAATTTGAAGCAGGCTTGCGTGGGCATTTCAAGCATCTTACTTGACAAGCGCCGTCCCACCCGTTGTCGGAACCGTAGCATACGTCGTCGTCGTGAATCGTGTACGAATTCCGATAGGCGTGCTTGCAATCCTTCAAATCGACCCTCGATACGTTCAACAGTTGCAGTCGCGGAGAAAGCACGGTTCCATCAGCCTGAAAGTGAGGCAGCGAGTCAGAATCCGAAGGAAAACGTCGCTTACAATCGGACAAAGGAGTGACACGATACCGCAGTGTATCCCCAACCAGCCACGGACCCATCAATCAGGTGCGTGCTCTGTTTTTCAAGTTTCGGTAACTTGACGGGCGCAGTCACGTTGGAATACTCAAAGGCCGTCTCGACGCGCAACGCGCACAAGTCGTAATCGTCGTCGCCGTCGCGATAAAGCTCGTGACGCGTCGCCTGCGTCACTCGACGGGAATCGCCACCCTCGTGCAGATTTGACGTGCCGCTTCGAACTGTCAGCTTGCCACTGCGGACGGGATCGTGGAAATTTTATCGGGAATGAATACAACTTTTACGTTCTGTTATCTACTACGAAGGCTTAATTGACGGCGTTGCGGCTGAGCGATAACGTTTGTTAAAAGTGACAATTATTCGGTTAAGAGCGAAGGACGTAATTTTGCTCTTGAACTTCGGAATTTCGCCGAATTTATTTTGTTGCATTATTCCCAGCCCGTATTTGCGAAAATACGTCTTTGCGCGACTAGGAAACATCCGATTATATTTACGCGACGCAACAGTGCGCTGCGGTTAAACACCACTCTTTGCCGATGATCACCGCGCCGCAGATGTGTTTGCCGTGGAGCCTCAACGATAACTGAAACGAGAGATTGGCGTGAACAAAGCGTCTGGAAAAATTCTTGAGAATTTCATGCGACGCTTACCATATACGGAACCAATTCGATATCGACACTCGTACCACCGATGATGCGCTTGGCCCGTTTCTGATGACTCCGACCTGCAACTGAAATCTCGACCGTTAAATCGCCACTCGCGATCGACTGATTTCCTCCTTTACCGAGAAAAAACATGCCGCAAAGATAGAGCGCGAGCTTTACACCCGGGAAACCCATGACGAACAGCAGCGCCGAGTATCGTGTCGTTGGCTTATCTAGTACAATTTAGAGACTTAAGCCCCCGCTAATTCGGCATAATTATCCGCAATAAAAATTCGACGACGAGGAAAGAAAGGAAAGAAATTAAGAAGCGATTTCTCATTGAAACACTTGTGCGACAGGAATACCATCATTGACCGAACGATCCGCGAGCGGCAAAGGGCGGCTGTTATAAAACGCAAGAGGCGAGGTCCGCGTGCCAGCTGTGCGGAATTCCGCGGATCGCGCGCATCGCAGGAACGCGAGGGCTCGGTATTATGGATCACGTCTGACAGCGCGCGAATGAGAGATCGCTCGACAATGCCGCCGCGCTGCGAATCTCTTTATTGCCGCGGCTATAATTAGTCGCGCTTTATCGACTTAGCGGGCAAGCCCCCGGTGCGAGAGTGCTCGCGAAGGCGGCGCGAAAAAAACACTGAAAAACCTGAAAGCAAAGCTATTTCGCGTGCATCGGGCGATTTCCATTTTTACGCGATGCTGCATTATTTCCATTGCGGCATTGCGGAGTATCGTCTAGTTAATTGTAATCTACTCTAACCTCTTGCCTAATGTTTTTCAAGTCAATCTTACAGTCGTCGACATCACATGGCTTTAAACGACGAACATTGATGATTGACAAACTTGCTTCTGGTCGTCGTGTTGCTTGGTTCATAATCTACCGTTCGCGCAGTCGATTAAATACTATTTACAGTTTTTTCAATCACCATTTGCGAACAAATGCGCTTTTATATCACGCAAGTTCGAGTGAAATATGCGAACGAGGCAAAAGCTCTTTGTCGTCGATTCGTCGAATAAATAGCGAGAACGTACAACGTTCAATGGATTCGGCAAGCTTCATCGAAGTTTCGCGCGGACGAGACGTAATTCCTAGATCGAAAAAAGAAGAAGTACAGGCGCGGCGTTGGAACGCATAGAGGAATGCCACGACGAGTCGACGAAGAGACGCCGAGGCCGGAACGAGACGAGAATCGCTTGCTCCGCAAGCTCGCCGGGCGCCTCGCCTAGTGCAGAGAGCTCGACGAAGGGTGGCGCGCCGCTCCCTCTCTCTCTCTCTCTCTCTCTCTCTCTCTCTCTCTCCTCCCCCGATAACCCGAGTGCTCGCGCACGTGTGCGCGCGTCTCACGCGGCAGCAGCAGCAGCAGCAGCAGCAGCAGCAGCAGCAGCAGCACAGCAGCACAGCAGCACAGCAGCAGCAGCAGCAGCGACGGCGCACGGAGGCCTCGGCAACCCCTCAGTGCGAGAGCCGCCGCGGACGCCGTCGCACCGTGTGACCGCGCCACCAGTAGCAGGCCGCGCCGCGACCAGGGCTTTCTCCGTGCGCCTTGCCTCCCTTCGCTCGCCCGGCCGTGCCGATTCGCAGCGCGAGCGCTCGTGATGCCCGAGACAGTGTCCCGCCAGCGCGACGAGGAGCACCGCCCGCGCGCGCCCGCGCTGGACTCTCCGCGCGAATGACCATTCGATTGCTCGAGCGCACCCACGCACACGCGAGGGCCAGGCGCGCGACGGGCCGCGACCGGTTGACCGCCGGTGCGCGCCACACCCGGGGCCAGCGCCGCCCGACCGAGACCCGCACCGCCCGCTCCTACGCCGCGAGCCCGGACTCGGCTTGCCTGCTCGTCTCCTCCGCGTTCGATGTGCCTGTGAACGCGACGCCAGTTCGACGTGCGCGTGTGTGCTGCCTCGTGTGTTTTTGTGTGTCATGTGATTGTCGCTCGGGGTGGTGGAACACCCGCGCCTGCCGACGACCGTACGGACGGAGGAGAGGACATTTCGGACTGCGAGCCTTTGGTGAGTGCGCGATCATCGATTTTTCAGTTCCGCTAATTGTCGCTGTCCGTTTTTTCAGGCCGAAACTCGGGGGGGAGCGCGATTTTTTCTTTTGCGCGGTCAACGGTTTCTCGCCGAGTCCCGGCGCTCCCTTTCTTTGACTTTTAGCGCGGATTTACCGTGAAACTCTTTTCGTTATATAAATAGGCACGATGCGTTATTGGCTTTTTATAGATTTATAATAAAGTTATATAACGAAGTCTTTGAAGTAGGAGATTTCGTCTTATATATAATGCTTGAATTGTCACACACACACACACACACACACACACCTTGACCCCCTCCCTACTCTTTCTTAATAAATAAAGAGGGAAAATTGCTCTCGTAACGATGACGCAATGCTGCAAATGTTTGCCACCGATGAAAAAAGAGAGTGCAAACCTGCGCAGCTTGCTCGATAAACGTTCGCGTTATTCCCGCTCGAAATGCTCGTTTTTAACGAATATGAAAGCCAGTAAAAGTTTGAGCGACTGCCAGGTGTGTAGTCGGCCGACGGGCGGTTTTTTGGGCGTGCGACGCCCGTGACACCGATTACCGTAATAGCCACGCGCCGACCGTCGCCGACGTTCCCCGGGCTTGAACTTGCACCTTCTACCGCGCACGCGGGCCTCTCCGACGCTTCATTTTCGGCGGAAGGTTTTTGCGCTTCGACCTACATTCCGATCACGACATTCGATTTTCTTCCGTTCGCTGCGACCGTTCGAGGGGGGTGGGGGGGGCGGCAGTAACAGGCGCGTAAGAAGCGGTCGAGTCCCTAATTTTTAGGCGTGGCGCGCTCGACGAGGACGACCGTGCGCGCGAGGAGGAAGAGGCTCGCGCTTTCCACGGCGAACAAAGAGGGAAAGTCCGCGCGGTCGCGAGTCGCCCCGCGGGGTATCGATTTCGCATCCGCGCCACATCGACGGCATCGAACGCGTCGAGTGGGATTTCGCGGGAAGCTGCCGCCGCGGCTGAAAATAGGTTGAGCGCCGAGGCGCTCTACGTCATCCGGCTCTCTTTTTCGACGCCCGCAACACAAGTCGGCGGACGGAACGCGCTGCGCTCGCCTGCACGCAGCCGTCGCGCGCATGTGCGCCGCGTCGTACGCTTCGCAGGTTGCGCCGATGCATTTGACGTCGGGGCAGCTTCTGTGCGTATTTCCCTTTGGCTGGCGCGCGCGCGTTTATCGTTTCGCCGCTCTCTCGTCACACTACGGCGATCCGCGTGCGCCCGACGGCCTCTAATCGAATCTCGCGCTGCGGCGCCTTTCGAACTGAGCGCGATTAAATAAATTTTGCGAACGGTTGAAAAAACGAAAGGGGAAAGGGAAAATAGAAATGCGAACTGGGTCGACGCGTGATCTCTGGGATTCGTCAATAACTGCGCGTACTCGGCTTGAAAAGAAGTTGTGTATTCTTGAAAAAGCTAATTCGCTCGACAAAAAGAAAAAAAAGTAAAAAAGAAAAAAAGAAAGAAAAACGAGAACATCGCGGAAACGCCGCGGGCGAAAATAGCGAGCGAGCTGTACCCCCCGTCTGCAACTATTATACACCATCACCTCGCGAAGAAAAGGTCATTTCTATTCTTAGCGTACGGCACTCGTATCATTCCGCGAGAGAGCGAGTGTCTTACGTGCAACCCTCGACGGGTGATTACGATCCCGCTTGAAAAAATTTCTAGCGGTGGAATTACCGTAATTGCTCCGTGCATTCCTCTTCGTTCGCAGTGCCGCTTATTTGTGCCTCGCGAAAACGAGCGAAGCGACAAGCGCCTCGGGGACGCGTATGGTTTTGGGGATTCGTCGCGTGGTGGTGCCGCGCGCAGTGATTGGCGATGGTAGATCGATCGAGGGTTGGCGAGCAAGCTCACGCAAGTCATCGATTTTTTCCGCGCCGAGTAAACGTTTGCGCTCTTGTTTTCCAACTGATTCGGTCGCCGGCGCGGAAAACAGTGTCAAGCCGTCTCGTTTCGTTAGCTTTCCACCTCTCTCTCTCTCTCTCTCACTTTCTTTTAGTTTTACAGACTATTAGCAGGTCCGACTCTCTCGTGGGAATTCGCTCGGCCAAGATTTCCAGTTGGCTGATCGCTCTTCCGGAATCCGCACTCGCCGCGGCTACGGGGCTACGGGCCAATCAGCTAATGAGGGAAAAAGCTCGCGCGCCACTTGCGATTTATCAATTTTCTTACGCCTAATGGATCCAAGCTCGGAATTAGCAGTATTCGTAAATGCCGCAGAGTCCGACATTCGGGATAAAGGAAATGAATAGTTCAGCGTTGTGTATCCGACTATTTGTACGGAAAAGTAATTTGGAATGGTCATTAGGCAGACGGCTTTTTTCGATAATTCAACATTAACGTTGCTTGCAAACTTCGCCGTTTGTTACGTCGCTTACCGTCGGCGTGGCGCACATTTACCTTTATCTTTTGTTTTAAAAACTCGGTACTTTGTTGCGACAAGCTATAACACGCCACTTATACCGTCTTATCTATGTGAAGTGTGCGTAGGCAAATTATTTTGAGCCGAGCGTGTGGATATAACGAAGCGGGACTTCAAAGTACAACGTGTGCGAGTCATCGGAAATAACGTCACTCGTGAGCATGCGAAGATGAAAATATTTCAATCAACTTCTCCGTTGCAGCGTACGGATTTACGTAATAAAATGAATTTTAAATAAACTGAAATCGATTTTCAATACTGAAATATAATGCAAACGAGTCTTTGCGAATTCCCGGGACAGCCGTTTTGATTGTATTCTCTGCCCAAGTGTCGATTTAGTTCCCAGCAACTTAGCAAAGATTTCAAGTCAAATAAATTCTTGCCGTGAGATGAATCTCTGCCAAACGTATATTTTCTGAGAGACAAAATAGCCTAGAACACATAAACGAAAAAGCAGTAAACGCTTTTATATGCGGATAACATTGTTTTGACACAGACCTCGATAAAAATTCACGTTGAAGGTGATGCATTGCTTGTGAAATGGGAATAATAAGATAGGACTGTCATCGAATGCTGTAAAACAGCCTGTACTAACGTCGTTGCCTCGAAAGAACTCTAGCAGAGACGTACGATAAGAGGACAGCGTCCCGCGCGTACCAATTCGAGCGCGGCTACTTGGATGGAAAACATACGAATGCCAGTAGGCCAATTCCATACTCGTACGCTGCCAATTTCGCTGATTAGATACGCTCCCATTCTTCGGCTCTGCTCGTCGGCTCTCTCGCGGAATATCCAATCGCACTCGCGCGGAATTGACGCGAAGCGCGGCGGGTGAGCTTGACGCCGGGGCAGAGCGACGAATGACGCCGTCTCTTTTTTTCCGGCCTTCTCTTCCCTTCTTTTTCCCCTTTCCGTGGCCGGGGTGGACTCGACGATCGGCCGTTTCGTGGCCCGCAGGCACGACGAAGGCCGCGCGCCGCCGACACGTGAAATCGTACCCACCGCAGAAATAATCCCAGGCAGAGGTGCCATTGAAGCGACTCAATCCAACGCAATGAATTAACCTGAAACTCCGCCGCCTCACGAGTTTCATTATTTTCATCCGCCAAGGTGGACAGACAATGCCTCTCGGCGCTGAATTCAGGGCGTTTATTAATTGCGCTTCTGTGGCTCGACGTGCCATCGATGTTCAAAGTTGTATTTATACCGACGACAAATTTAAACGAGTCTCACATTTTCGTCCGTTTCCAGTTTTACCAGCGCGCTATTCAATGTCGTGTAATTGAAATGGTTGAAATTTGATTGAAAGCGATGGTTGCTCAGGGAAAACAGAATGACATCGATCGTAGTGTCCTCGTCGCTTATTGACGTTCATTATAGTCATTTACTTGTTGAGCAGATGAATAAAAACCGAATGATGAATGAAAAATTCAGACACAGAAAAGGATGGATTTCGTATAGATGATTTTTATTGTCCACGCATTCCTTAGACTCGTGCACGTATTTTGACAATGATCAAATCTGGTACTCGAGAAAATCTCTACCAAAGGTTCCTCGAGTGATCTCATTGCAAAACTCTGGTAATCGTTCGCCCGGCAATCTCCAGCCTCGCTTCAAAGATTATGCATATCAAATCAATCAACGATCTTCGGTAACGAATTTCGTATAGTTCACGCACATCGTGCCGTTCCATAATCTTTAGTAACGTGTTATCTCGTTTTCCTTCGGCACACAGCAGTTTTGATAGACAGAGCAATCTTTTGGAACGCTCTCCCATTTTTGGTCGTGCTATTTGGAAACGTATCTGGATTTGCCTCGTCGAGGAGAATTGTGCATACCGGTAACCTTCGGTTATTGTACCATTCGTCATTTTTGCCTCGTATGGTCAGATACCAGGAACTCTCGACTCATTCGCGTATAATACCTTGACTACATCTGTCTTTTTATTGGCACGCTCCACCAACGAACACCTTGTGGAACGCGGATTGGCCTGAAAGAGAGAAACCTTGCGATCGGCGATTTCTTTATTCACTTTGGTCGGTCAGACCCAAGTTAATCGATGCAATGTCAGCCTGACTTTTGTAGGATGGATCGCAAGCTGATTGTACCTGCCGAACTGAACGATGGCACGACGTTGTTTGAACTTAGTCACCAGTCGCATTGGAATAGAAACGTCTATAGGTGGCATCCAAGATTCTAGGGTCACGCTGACAATCAGGAGGAACACGAGGAAGATTCGAATGGACAACAGCGGTACCATCGTAAATCTGAATCGAAGCACTGAGATATACAGACTTGACGAGCGTAGCTTTGAAGTGCTGAGCATATAGATAGTTACTCGTAGCAATTGAAAGTCAATGATGTAAGTTATTTGCAAAGCCGACCGCGCCGTGAACTCACGATTTGTTGATATCGCGTATTTTGTTGGCTCTGAAAGCCATTGCACAAGCGATCGGCGCGATGATCGCGCAATAGACACGTCCAATAATATTGCGGAGCGTTCGTATCTCGCGGCGGGGAAACAATCAGCTCTCCGCGTTCGACGACGAGCCTCGACGGCATGTGCAGCACGCCTGGAGCGGCGACGCGCAGAGCAGCACGTAAGAGCGCTCGCGTGTGCAATCGCTCGCCGCGCTCGAATTAGCGTCCGCCGGCGTTCCGATGGGATTTGACCGTCGCTCTTCTCGGCACTTCGCCTCTTTTCGTCCTCGACACCCGGCGTTAATCGTTCAATAATAGCGATGTTGTTATTGAAAAAAAATAAAAAAAACTTTGCCTGCGTCTCTTTGTTTTTCAACAGCTAAATAAACCATCGTTACGCAATAATGGGATGAGATAATGTTTATATTCGAAACTAACGCGTCCTGGCATATGGATTCTCGAACGTAATCCTCACTCGTGACGCGATTTCTCTGTATTTTTCCACCCTTTACGTAACATCGCACTCCAGCGTCGAAGAGAAAAGGAGGGTAGGAGAGAGTAAAAAAGAAGAAGAGAAGACAGGAGGATCCTTCACGGCGTTCTTTTAAATCTCCGCCGAGGAGATTCACGATCTCGAGCGATCGGGCGAAGGGTCGTTCGAGAGAGAGAGAGAGAGAGAGAGAGAGAGAGAGAGAGAGAGAGCTTTCTCGGAATTCCCGGCAGCGACTGATCAAAAGCGAGAGAGACAAATCGATCGACCTCGCTCTTTCCGATCGTTAATTCTCCTGCACCTGTCGCCTTGCCGGGCTAAAAATAAACCGTGCGTTCCCACGTCCTCGTTCGGCCGCGCGTTTTCACTCGCGCTCCCTTTCCCCGTCGACACCCTCGCGCGTAAAAAGAAAATAGACCGCACGCGCGTCGAAACGATTTAATAGTTTTCAAGGTGAGCGCGCTATAGAGCCGCGTAATCGCGTAGTCGACGGCTGGCGGCGAACGCACGCGTCGGGAATGAAACGCGATGCTCGCTGGTCGATAACGGGACGCCAGTTATCATCGATTTCTACCTGCCGCTGTTTCTGTTTTTTTTTTCTTTTCTTTTTTTTTTCACCTCCATTCGAGTTGCTCTACGCCTACTTTTCTTTTGTGTTTTGTTTGCTTGTTTTTTCAATACATTGGTTGTCCTAGCGGCTATTCCGTTCACTTTCCCATTGATTTTGGTATCAGCAATTTTTCGCATTCACTCGCGTTTATCGCGAATGCCGAGGTGCGTCGTAATTCTTTCAATGAATAAAACATATATTTTATTTTATTTTCGTACCGTTGCCCTTTAACGAGTGTTTGACGTTTTTTGCGTTTCACTCGAGTCGCATTTCGAATTGTCGTTACACTTTTCTAAAGCATATTTCGCTACGTTAAAGTTTCGAAGCCAGATTTTCACCCCTGATATTTCGCTAAACGGCCTTCTCGCGGATATCATCAAAATTATTCACTTCGTGTGTGCGAGATTTATTATTCGTGCTTCAGCAGTCGGGTTTACTTCCGCGGCATAAATATCGAGCTCGGCACTAATTTTCAAAGCGTCAGGGTGTTGAATTCGTTCTTTATTTGTTTGTTTATTTTACTTTTCGCCAATTAGAAAACTCCAAGTTTCGGTTACGTCCAACGATCCACACGCAACGGGCGACCAAATTCTCGCGTAATTTTCCGAAACGCTCGTGTCACGCGAGCACGTACGCGTTTGCTAAGTAAAAGATCGAGCGAAAGAAAAAAAAAAACTGTCGAAAGCACGTGGTGAAAAGAGAATAGAAGAAGAAAAGAAAAAAAAACGCATAATCGTCATTGACACAGTAACCCAAGTGCATTACCGAGGAAAGCTCGATCAATCGTGATCGCGTGGCAAGGCTGTACGGCATTACATGCATAGAAGCTCACGCGCTGCTACGTACGTGTGTGTGTGTGCCCGCGATATATGCATATATATCATAGATCGCGCGCACGTGTGCGAATGTACGGAAAGGTCAACTGCCTGCGCGGAAGCGATCCTCGATGCCGAGCTCGCCTTATACGCGAAGGCTGCGCGCTTCCGCGATTACGCAGGAAGAAGCTGTACCAGTGCCCCCATCGGCAGCTACCGACTCGCCGGCGCCCGATTGCTCTCTGTCGTGCGATACGCTAATCCGACGCGCACTCTCGCCAATACGACGAGAGCGAACTCCTTGCGCTCGGCAATTCGGCACTTTGCGCGCTCGCCGCGCAACGAGTTGCGCCTTTTACGCGCGCCGCAGTGAAATCGCGAGCTTACGCGGGGCGCACGGTCGGCTGAAGACGCCCCGAATAAATAACGAACGCGTCGAGCTTGTCGATCAGGAGAAGAACCGCCAGGACTTGTCACCGGAACGCTCGAAGGCAATTCTATCGTTCATCGATGGAGACGCGGTGGCAAGCCAACAACTTTTTCTTGGCACGCGAGTGATTGACTGGTCGACGGGAAAGCGAGAGAGAAGCGGAGGCTCGGTCGCGAGACGACTTTCGGCAAAGGCGAAGTGTCGGCCATTCTCGCGAACTCGATCGTCGAATTTCACTTCCGCGCGCTGAACGCGACAAATCTCGCGGTCTCGGCCGACAATTGAGAGGAAGACACAGAGACCGCAACGAGAGTGGAGCGGACGGTAATCGATACGCGAAGCACCGCGGGAAAAAGTTGCGCGCGGAAAATCTTCGTCTCGTCGTATCCCTCTTCCGCCGCGTCGTTTGGCTCTCAGCGTGTGCCTCGTCTCCTACGAGCTTATCCGCTCTCGGGTTCCGGCCCAATTTCACGCGGCAAGGGACTAAACGCAACTCAATCGGACGTGTCGATTGAATTCTTCGGCGCATGGATTCTCGGGCTCCGTCCGTCTCGCCGACGAACAATGGAGTGCCTCGGCGCGGGACAAAGGGCAAGGTGCCGACCTCTCGTTTACGACTCGTCGGAGCAGAATTGCGCCCCCCCCCCCCCGCACTCTTCATTTGGGAAGCGACGTTGACGCGCAAATGCGCTTTTTCCGGAAACCTTGCTGTAAGCGGTCTTTTCTCGGATCTAGATTCGATTGCTCGCCTCGTGGTTCTTTTCGAGCATTTTCGTTGCCGAAGAGAGTTGCTCGCGATGACAACCAAATCGATAATGCCACCAGAGGGAGGGTTGGGTTTAGTCGAGCTATCCTTGTATAGCTATTCGGATTTGTGGCAGCCAGCGAGACAAGTTCTATTTGATTTAAATTGCACAGACCAAAACTTGTCTGTTGCGACTTATCGATCGTGAAAATGCTTGGGGATTCCTATTGTCCTTTATTTATTTGATATAATGCATAATTATAAAGGTTTATACTGGATGCTGCCTGTCGACGTAAATGCAAAATATAACACACTTTCGAAATAACATTCATTCGTATTCGTATTAAAACAACCAACGAAAGATTCATCGATACACGCTGCGGCTAAACTTGCTTTAAATCAAACTATCGAGTCTTCCAATTTTCGACTCGATCCAGTCCCTGTACCGAGCAACTTCGGTATAAACTCCCGGGTAACCTTGCTTGGCGCAACCATTGCCCCAGCTCACGATGCCAGCTTGTCTGCCGCCAATAACCAACGGGCCACCGGAATCGCCTTGGCAAGCGTCCCTGCTGCTCTCACCGTAATAAGCAGCGCAGATCTGACCCTCGGGTAAACCACCGAAGGTCTTGTAAGCTTCCCGACAGACGTTCACGTCGATCAATGGAATCGTAGCTGCTCGCAATGCTTGAGATACGCGGCCAAATTCGCTCAGCAGACTTCCCCAGCCTGTGATGGTGGCCGGCGAGCCAACGCTCGACGTCTCGTTGGCCGAGAACAGGGCTATCGGCTTGCGCGAGCCGTCGATGCTAAATGGTCCACACACCTGCGTCCAATCGCGTGATTAATTAGAATCGCTTATCTTTCGACGCTCGTTCGGCACAAAGAAGTAACTACCTCGAAAACGGCGATGTCGTTGCTCGGAACGCCGCGCTCGTCGACTTCGTACTGCTCGTGCTCGAACCACCTGACGACTCGGTGAACGCTGCCGCCGAGGCTTCGATTGGCAGTGCCGGCGCGCACGTGCACCCATTCGGCGGGATACACGAGACAATGGGCAGCCGTGAGCACGTGACGCTTCGATATTATACTGCCACCGCAGAATCCTTGGCCACGTGCTTCCAGCAGCACTTGGTGGGGATAGCGCTCGATCGGTGCCTCGCGACCACCCACTAGGCGACCTTGCGGGGTTGCTGGGCTTAGTCTGTGGGCGATGTGAGGTTCGGCTGCAAATTTCAATGTTCCGCTGTTCGATAAACTTGTTGATCTCGCGCGCTGACCGCAATGCAAAAAGAAACGCTTCTAATGAAAATAAAGTTCTTAACCTAAGCACGACCTTTCCTACTGCAATATAAGAACATTCCTTCGATGCAACTTTTTAATTTAAGGCTTTTCGAAGAAATTCAGAACTTGGTTTCGTCGTGCAAAGTACAAATTAAAAGTATTTTCACAGGAGTGCATCACCGTTAAACGTGCCGAAGAAAGTTTCGTTCAGCGTAAGAAAAGCTTTAAGCTATTTACGTTGGCTAGATGTACGCGGCGATGCTGCTTCTCCAGAGTTCGCGCTCGCAGGTTTCCGGGCGCGAGAACATCTTTACGCCAGAAATGGCTACATCCATCAAGGAAGAA
This sequence comes from Phymastichus coffea, assembly GCF_024137745.1. Lineage (NCBI taxonomy): Eukaryota > Metazoa > Arthropoda > Insecta > Hymenoptera > Eulophidae > Phymastichus > Phymastichus coffea. The sequence goes on from NW_026707157.1 coordinate 29,377, forward strand.
ATGCGGCTGAAATATCCCAACTGCTTTTTCATCGATCTTTCTTTCGCCAATCTCGTTCCTTGGCAGTGTGAGCCACCAACGCACGCGATACGGTGAAGTCCATCGAGGACCGGTTACCTCCGCTGTCTCGCCGACGGAAAAATGAAACGTAATTCCATTTGCGTTCTCGGCAGGATAGCATAGCAAGGCCAAAGCCACGTACGACCGCTCCAGCCCGAAAAGCCCTCGAAGCGAAAGCGCGCCAAAGTGCATTCTAATAACCGTGTTCAAAAAGCAGCCACGCCGCCGCATCTCGTTGGCACAATGGGATGGCGCGTGAGTTGGAATGCAATGCAAAGAGGCGGATAATACCCCATTCACTTCGAAAAGAGACGAGAACGAGACGTACCTGCCACAATGGCGAGCGAGATAAGCGTCACCGACAACAGCCGTTGCATTGCCACTGCACGAAAAAAAGCACTGATCCCCGCGGTTCATCCCCCGCGGCCTCTTATAATCCGGCTTTTATCGCTCTCGCGGCGTCACCTGAAAATTCGGCCGAGCGATAAAAAAAACTCACGCGTGCGCTGACACTTCGAGCGCTGCGCCACGCCGGAATCGTCGCTTTCTCTTGCTTCTAGGCTCGATGAGTTGTATTTTTGTCGGCCGTTATCGTTGCATCGACGGGAAAGTTTTTAGGTCGTTGCGCCAGACGACCGATAACAATGATTTCGTGTTGACATTTCTGTCCGGTTATTCATCCGTCCTCGAGTTTTCGTATGCTCTCGGAACAATCGACAGCAGTATGCTGCTGAAGAAACGGGGACCAGCTCGCGAGAGATCGCCTCGCCAAAAGTCAATAGCTGAAAAGGGACTTGTCAGCGAGCGAGCATTTTTCCCCCGGAAGCTCACTCAGACGCGCGACTGGTTTACCTACGTAGAAGTCGCCAAGGCGCTAGCCTCGCGCAGTTTCTCCTTTCATTATCTTTTCCGCAAAACTTCACTACACATCTTCCGGAGATTATATAGCCTCGATGCTTTATCGTGCACTATGGCGAGCGACGAACTCGCGAGGCTTGCGCAACGACGACTTATCGTTGCTAATGATCTATGCCGCTTTTTTCATATAAATTTCGCAGCCTTTTCACAGTTAT
>NW_026707158.1:0-29929 GCF_024137745.1 Phymastichus coffea
GAACCCTATCTCCATCAGTTTTACAGCCACAACTGCTGCGGCGTAAGCTGGCGCAATTGTCGTGGTGGAAGAGGACTTTTTTGTGGACGTTTCTCTAGCAACTCGTTTTTCAACACGATCCAATGATGATGATAATATTCGCCTGTAATGGTTTTACCCTTTTCCAGATAGTGATGAAGATTATTCCTTGCGAATTCCCAAAGACAGTCGCCATAACCTTCCCAGCCGAAGGAATTGCCTTCGCCTTTTTCGGAGCAGATTCCCCCTTGGTAACCCATTGTTTAGACTGTTCTTTGGTCTCAGGAGTATAGTGATGTATCCATATTTCATCTACAGTGATGAAACGACGCTTAAAGTCTTGTGGATTTTGCTGGAACAGCTGCAAACCATTCTTGCAACACTTTCTCCGATCTCGTTTTTGGTCAATCGTGAGCAATCGCGCACCCATCTAGCAGATAGCTTTTTTTATGTTCAAATGTTGGTACAAAAATATTATGTACCCGTTCGCTCGAGATGCTTACAGTACTAGCAATCTCACGCACCTTCACTCTTCTGTCAGCTATCACCATATCATGGATTTTATCAATGATTTCTGAAGTGGTAACCTCAACAGGGCGTCCAGAACGTTCAGCGTCTTTTGTCCTCATATGGCCACTCCGAAAATTTTGAAACCACTTATAAACCATTCTAATCGAAGGTGCACAATCACCATAATGTTTATCAAGCTTCTGTTTAATCTCCTGAGGCGTTTTGCTTTTGAAAAAGTAATGTTTAATCAATACACGAAAGTCTTTTTCGTCCATTTTTTTACAACCACTTGATTTCTTTGATTGAAACGAATGTAAAACGCAAAGTAATTGGCCGATCTGGCTGAAACTTGGTGTGTGCTCTTCCAAGATATGCCACTAACTAAAAATAACCTTGATACGCACTAGTAGCGTCATCTCTGTGACTTTGCACGGACTTTTCAAACGACCCTCGTAAGTTAGGGACAGTATTTTTCCACATGAGAATCGGAAACAAGCGGCAAAGGTGCGATTCGGAAGTTAGAATACGGAAAAATAACTTAGTGTATGCATTACAAAGTAATTATCGCTATAACATGTTTTTACTATGATTAGTTGCTGCTTGTCTTCTCGTTAGTCAATGACGCTAAGAAGACGTAATAACATTTTACAACTCGAGATATCATCGACCTTAGCAACTACGTACCGTAAATTTGTTTTCTGGGTCTTTGATACCAGAACTAGTTACGGCCAGAAATTGCACCAGCATGGACAACGATGTCCGCTAAAGTAGTAATAATATCGCTGCCGAACGTTCTGCGATAAATTGCCTAGAAGGTTGCTAGTACGTTGCCGGTACGGTTGTTGGATTTGAATTTTGGAAACATACAGGGTGCTATTTGTAAAGTTAATTAATAAAATAACTTTCATTCAAAATGGTCAACTGAAAAGTTCTTATAAGGTTCTCGATCAATTTATCCAATAAATGCCATAATCTTTCTTGCAAATGGCAGACAATCATTAGGGTAAGTATGTACATATATGCTTTCAAACTATGTATTACAAGAAAATACGTTACCAACTATAAATAGACATTTATTAATACTTTATTTATTAATAAGCATTTTGAAATGCGCTCGTTTCAGCTACGTACTCAGCACGTTTCCGAAATTCGCATCCGCAACGTAGCGATAAATTAGGTAATTGTTGCATAATGTTCCGGCAGCAGTATGTTTGGTACTCTAGCGGACATTGTCTTCACACCGATACGTATCCGGGCTGTACCCCCTTTAGTATCAAAGTTTCAGAAAGGAGCTGTCGGCACGTAGCTATTACGGTCGTTGTTATCTAGGACTTAAAGAAAAAACCCTATACAGCATTTTAAAGAGTCTCAAAGATGGATAATTTTATAAAAACACTGTAACAAGGGTATATTTGGTTTATTTTTATTCCTATCTAGATAAATTTCTTAGGAGTGTTATTATTAGGTGATGAATGTTAAGACGAACAAACGGCTTGGGTGTTAGGAGAAGTGGCACACCTCGAATCAATTTGTCGAAATAATATTGTACGCGCCGGGGCAGCGGAAAAGAACAATAGCCGCGCTAATAAAAAGTGTAACAAATAGACGGGCGCATTCGGCGGCACCAATAGCTAATAAGCCGTAACCGCGCTCGCGCGCATAGCTCTCTGGATGATGGTCGGCCAGATAACAACAAACAAACGAGAGAGAAAAGGAAAAAAAGCAAGGTATACAGGATAGATTGCGTGCAGCATCTCCGAGGCAGGTAGCGAGGCTTTATCTGCTCTTTCGCTCTCTCTCTCTCTCTCTCTCTCTCTCTCTCTCTCCTCTCTCTCTCTCTCTCTCTCTCTCTCTCTCTCCTCTCCTCTCTCTCTCTCTCTCTCTCTCCTCTCACCTCTCTCTCTTCTCTCTCTCTCTCTCTCTCTCTATTCACATTTCCCGGGACGCCTCTTTAGTATTTCCATCGCGCTTGCAGCTCTCCCTATATTATCTCTCGCGGCGCAATTTGTATTCACGTTTTCGTCCCGATATGCAGCGGCTCTCATGTGGCCGCGAGGGCGAGGAGGTAGACCTACCTCGAGAGCGGACGTTCGGGGACTCCCGCGCGCAAGCAAAACTGGTGGTTTATCTCTTGATTAAATTTGTCAGCTGCCTGCCTTCGCAGCCCAGCTCGGCATTTAAACTTTGAAAGCTCCGCGCGCGTACATGAGTACGGAGAGTTTTGCGCGACGGCCAGGGGATTTCGCAGCTTGATTTAAATTTTGAAAAACATTGCGCTACTCTACGACGCGCGCGCCTGTATCGCGATCGCGGGGAGCGGAACGTTCGGTGTACGGCCCTGCCCAGAGCCTTGCTAGTTGTGAGAACCTCTGTTTGAACACCTGAATACTCTTTCGATAAAAAGAGTGAAAATGAGCATTAATAATGAGTTTGTCTGTCTGCATTCAATCTACATTTTTCCGATGACAAATAAGTCCCTCCCTAGTCGAAGAAGACGCCTCGTTGAGGGAGCACATGCTCGGGCGACGAGTGCCTGTTGCTCACATGTTTTATAATTTCGCGTTGCTGAGTTTCATCGATAACTCATCCACTCTTAAGTGATACACGCATCGCCTTCTGTTTTTTTCCTTTTTATTGCCTCGAAGAATGGCATGTAACTCGGAAGAGCAGCACAAGAATTTTTCGGAGCAAAGTTGAGGTAATCCGTTGCAATAAATGTTTCTGCAAATTTTCCAGTATTCCGTCTTTTCAAGCTAATCCCATTACATTGTACGATAAAAAAACTTGGAAAAATCAATTATTTATCGTGAGTACGTCACAAATATCAGTGACATATGGTATGGGGTTATAAGGTTTGAGCGTTAATTTTGAGTATTCAGTTTCGAATTGGATTAGTTAATGCCATGCCGATTGGAAATGATCGCACAACTAGATTGCAATCGTATACTAAACTAAAGAAATTCCTTTGAATGCAGAGAAACAATGAAAGTAACGAAGAACGCTATCGCCAATCGCCAGTTATATTGGATCTAGACGTGAACTTAAAACAGCAACAGCAACAAAGAATTCATGACTCGGAATATAATTCAGCAAACGCAGGTGAGTGAAGTGCAGGAATGAGCGAAATAAATGTAACTGTAAGCCAGCTTTGCATTTTGAATATCGAATATGAGTTCCAGTGAAAATTGATACGGTTACAACCAAACGATACGGTTCATAGAATGTCAAGCAACGTTACGACACGTCAAATCGCTGTTGTATAACTGCGACGAACGAGCGAAATGGGGAGCACGATCGAGGAAAAATGTCGAATACGTATTAGATTTCCAATTAGCGCTAGGTGGGCGAATCCGTGGCGCGGCTGGGGCTCGAAAGTTCGATCTCGGGCAGCTACTAAAATGCAGGCGAAATATTTCAGAGTTGAGCGAGGAAGAGCTTGCAATTCGCCGGCAGAACTTGAGAAAGCGATGGCAGAACGCCGCGGCATGCGATCAGCGCTCGCATCAGACTACCCCAGCCGGCGGCGGCCAGGATGGCTTCGTGGTGATTCGAGTGCCAGAGTCAGAAATTGTTGGATCCCAATCGCATTTGGCGCCGCCACCGCCGCCCACTCCTTCGTCTCAGCCTCAAAACCTGCAGCTACAGCAGCAGCAGCAGCAGCAGCAACGCGAGATCAATATAAAGACCACGGCAGCGCATCGCGAGCACTCACAGACGGAGAAGGGTTCGTATACATATATATATATATATATATATATATATATACTTTGAAAGGACTCTTTTATTGGCTCGCGAGCTGCTTTCAAAGAGGAGCAGACGACGACGACAACGACAACGACGAGGCGAGGAGGACGACGATATTCCTTCGCAGCTTCTTTCAGCTTGTTGAAATGCCAGTTAATCGGTTTCGCTGCGCGATAGATGCAGGATAGCGTATTGAAAAGAAAAAAATACCGGATAAACTGGTATTTACTGGAGCCCGCAACGTCTTCGCGTGCTTTCGGCGCGCGCTCTTCAAACGAAAGATGCACAAATCGAACTTGCTTTTTATCGCGCCGTCGAGAGAATAAGAGAAGCCGCGGGAAGCTGACTTTGGCTTGCAAACGACAACGCGCGCGCGATTCGCATACAGGTCACAGTGGGGCTGCTCGTCTGCCTAGCACGTGCGCCAATCTGCGTGGTCGGCGCGGCCTGCCAGCTCGCCCCACTCAGCACTTTACCGCTTGCAGCCGCGAGCCCTTGCGCTCCGCGCCCCTCGCGGGTGCCAGCCTCACGCTCTGCTCGCGTCGAGCGTGGCATCGCGCGTGATGCCGTTGTCGCGGCTTGTTTCGCCTACCCACGGTGAAATCCTCGCTGTCCCCGTCATCCACCTCGTGTCTGCCGAACAGATGCGCGAGAAGCTCCGCGAAAATCCGGCGCCACCAGGGCAGCTTTCTCTCGCCGTGGTCGCAGCTCGCGCTCGGCTAGCCGACCGAATCCCACGCTCTTTTTGTTCGCTTGATCGAGCGGCCCCGTTGGCCCACTCCCGTTCGTTTCAGTGCATTCCTCTCGTTGCCGCTTGTCCGCTGGATGCTCGACTTGGGTCTGGCAATTTGGTTGATTTGCTGACTCGAAGCCTGCATGCAGCGTTGCTCGACGACTCGGCGAACCCGTACGAGATTATTGCCAACTCGACCGACGACTGATTCGCGTCCAGTTTTACGGCTGCCTCCCTGTTGCTGCCGCGCTTCGATTTACGGGCCGTAGCTGCAGCATTCTCTTGCGGCAAGATCCGCAGGCAAGTCATCTTCTTGCGGGCGCGCGGACTCGGTTGTCGGAAGTATTGGAAAATCGTTTAGGTCTTGTGCCTTCGCCAGGGCACAGTGGCAGCTTTTGGGCGTTAACGTGTTTTCCATTAGCGGTCTTATCTTATTGCGATTTCGCGATAGCGTTCAGTCCTTTTTTCGCCATTTTCCAACGGCTATCGTGTTTGTTTCACCGAGATCGCTTTTCAACGCTGAGCTTTCGACGCTCTGCGTACGAGCGCGGCATACCAACCTTTTCGACTTCTTTTCATATTTACGCTTCGCCAATTGCAGCACGAGTAAACGTTGTTTTCGGTACGTTACATACTTGCATAATTTTACCAGCCAATTCTTTTCACGCTCGAAATACCTTGTGCTTCAGATTTGGAGTTACGTTTGTTATTCCGAAACAAATCTCGCGATACGCAACGCGTCGATCAGTTTTTCTTTATTCGCTTGAGACAACAATTTAAGCGGATTATAAGCTGTTTCTCAGAACTATTGAATATAAACATGCATGCATGATGCACAAACCTGCTTTTAATGCGCGATGCATATTCAGCGAGCGTTCGGTAGTTAAAGTCGAGTTTGGCGAGACTTACATCGATCGCGCGCACTCAAAACTGCTTTGTATAAAAAATTGTATATGAACGATGGCATAAAATAAGTTTCACGATTCGACGCCATTTCATCAACAAAATATTCCCATAGCGGTATAATCAAAAGTTCACTGTTAGTTCCTTTACCCAGTAATCCATGGTTTTTCGTGGGTTGGGTGTCAGTAAAGCTTGGAAAATGTATCAGCTCTGAATCTCCGAGCGTTAGATTTACGGTATTCAAAACACTGTAAGGCTCAAAATTTCGAATAACCGACCAATTTGAATTTCAGCTTAGATCAGTGCCGTCTCCTTTTTGTTTAACATTGAATTCCAAAAGAACGTGAAAAATTAGCTGCTTTCATGCGAACGCAAAGAAAAAGGGTGTCATAAGCATGCCCGGATATTGGCGCATTTGATTGCGGTTACTGAAGTCACGCGCAACGATGAAGAAAAAAAGAATTAGGAACGTAGAGCCCCAATTCGATGATGTGCGGGAACGGCATCGATTCGTGCAAGTCCCTTTTGTGCTATCGCCACATAATCGATTTGTGATTTTTCAGATTATAAAAAGTCAGCGTGCGATCGTGAGCGCACCCGCATGCGTGACATGAATCGAGCGTTCGAGCTGTTGCGCTCAAAGTTACCGATCTGCAAGCCGCCAGGTAAGAAGCTCTCGAAGATCGAGTCGCTTCGCCACGCAATCACCTACATTCGGCACCTGCAAAGTCTACTGGAACCGCAATACTCGTATCCCAGCAGCGCGTCGACATCCGCGGAGAGGCCGACCATCACTGCAGCGGCGGCGGCGGCTGCGGCGGCAGCAGCGGCGGCGGCGGCAGCGTCTGCGACGCCAACGGCAGCGACCTACTTCGCCGGTCCTTACACAGCAGAACAATTGCAAAGGCCCGGGCATAGGTGGGATGCCTACGCGTATTATCGCTACGACTATCACTCGGCTTTCGCGTCGCTGCCGCCGATGCAGCCTCAGCAGCAAGCGGCAGCAGCCGAGCAACCGTACGCGTACGAGGTGATGAGACCCTAGGCCTTTATTGCACATTCCTCTCTGCCCCGGGTGCCAGCCTGCAGGCAAATTGAGCCGTGTCGCAATTGGAAATTGCGTGCGCACTGCTTAAAGCCTTTGGCTTTGACGCCTCGGCGAGCTTTAATGCGCGCCGTTCTGCTCTGCGGACACGTGGCAATATTGTATTTGCATTATAGCAAAGCCTGTCTGCGGCTAATCTTGCCTGTTGCCGCTGTGATGCCTCAATCCAAAACTTTACTCCGAAAGTGTTCCTCGTTACCATTAATACTATTCTACTCTCGTATGCGTATTCTTGTGCGAGTCATGTACATGGGTATTATGTTGTTCAATAAAATTTATCTCACATTTTTCGTAATTGATTCTGCTTAGTTTTTCATTACTTGTCCACAGTAAACGAATTCTTCAAATAATAAAACTTTTTCTTGAAATGTCCTGCAACACAGATAAGAATTGTGACTTACCTGAAATTAACTCTGTATGTTTTGAACGATCAAAAATGCAAACACGAAATTGTTATCGTAGTGTCATATTTATGTTTGTCAGATAACTTCACAGTTCAATTTGTTTTTTAAATACATTGTCAAAATAGTACAATAAAGTGTAGGAAAATGAATTAACTTTGTAATATCGTATACCATGTGTAAAAACGTTATTGATTTATTAAAATTGCAATTGTATACTCGTGTAAATTTCGATTTTGCATGTCAAATCGAAATATATTTTGATTAAATTTCAATGGCGATTATTCCTTGACGATATCCTTAAATTTAACACATTACAAAATATATAAAATAATAAACGATGTCTTGTTTAGTGGTAAAAAAATACATGCGAGTTGATCCAAAGATTTTTCAATTATCGTCTTGCTTTTCAAGCATCACAATCATTTATCAAAGTTGTCAATAATCTACAATTTTCTCTTTCTTGCTTCAACTATTATATATACACACATGAGTTAGGCTTTTTCTTTTACTGTAATTAACAAGATTTTAAAGGAGCTTGCAAGGCTCTTTTATATAATATGATATTTTAACAGCTCTTTTTATAAAAATATAATTAATATTGCTATTAGATCTCTTTTCAAATCGATAAATTATTATAAACGTATATACAAAAAATAGCAAAATATAACAATGTTATATTATATAACTATACTATTTTGCACTACTGGAGTAATATTTGGAGGGACTGTGGTGGGATAAATATGTACAGGTAGGTCCCAAACCATTGTCTCAATATCTACAGTTGAGGGAGCTTGCCAATTCATAGTATTCTCATCTGGAAATTCAATAGGTTTCACTGCAGTGACAAATTCAAAATGCAATCTCCACTTCAAATTAACCAAGTCAGTGCTAAAATCTGGAGTAATGTGAAAAGGAATTGGCAACATGAGGTGAGTGTACAAGTAACCTATAACAACTTCATGATGTTTGTTGTAACTACTTAAAGATACTGCAGTCTTTCCTTTCTTAAATTCTTCTGCAATGTATTCTTCGGATTGGAGGGTAACAGATACTTGAGTACATGATACAGTTGCATTTGAAAAGTCAAAAGTTCCTATAATATCCTCACCAAGCTTGTAAGAATTTTTAAAAAGGCAAAACCTTACGACTCTTCCTCGTTGATTTGTTATATTATAATAGTTTGGGCTACGCCTTGCAGTTATGTTCTAAAATGCATTTAAAAGTTATATAAGTTAGTTGATAACAACTCAAGCTTTCAATTTTTATCTGACTTGATAGCTTACCTGCAAAGTTTGTAAGGCAATTTCCAAGTCAGTTTCTTTTGGTTGGCTTTCAATTTTCAGTTTTTCCAAGTCTAAATCTGGAATGTTAAGGCAAGCTAGCTCATGATTTTCATTACAGGCAGTAGCTTCAGGTACTTCCCTGATAATATATTCCTCTAGAATAACAAAAAATTATAATAATTGTTAACTCTAATAATTAGATATTTTATTTGAATTTGGATAAAGTAAATTACCTCTTAAAGGTAAAACTCGAAAAGGAATTTTTAACAATTTAATTGGAGAATTGACGCGCTGAGTACCTATAGTAATTTTGTATGAATATCTAACAGCTTGTCCAAGATATGAAGGAGGAGAATGGATTGGAATATTTTCTTTGTATACAACTGCAATAAAAATTAATTAATCGATCAAATAAAAGATGTCTTGATGACTTATAATTAAAATAAAAATATAGTTGACTTACAAGATTTACTTTCTCCAGGTGATAATTTCATATCACAAAATAAAATCTTGGGTTTTGTAATTAATACTGCATGCCCGTTATCACTTGAAGATGGATCAAAGGTTGTAACTATTTAAAAATAGAAAAAACTGAATTTGGATAAATTAAAAATAATTCTTATTCTATTATAGACAAATACACATACCACTATTAATAATAGTAGGTTTGGCATCTTTTTTTATTTTATCAACTAGAATTAGTTTCTCATTTATCGAACATTGACAATGTATTTGAGCACTAGCCCATGCAAGATTTTCAGATACATCACTGAGTCAGAAAATTGTTAAAACTTTAATAAAATAATTTTTGTCTATTATAATAATAAAATAATGTCAATGACGTAAACCTGTTATCTTGAGCCTCTTCAGATGATGCATTTTCAGAGTTTTCAGTGAATTCAGGACAACTGAATGTAATTTCACACTCTATATCTTCACTGGCAAAAAATGTAGATCCATTCAATAATTTTGCAGTGATATCAATCATTTCGGCTTAAAATATACTAAATAAAAACTACTTAAATAATTAAGGTTCTTCATTAAGTTATTGAAAACGTGTCATTACTTTAAAGGTAACATCACGTTCCACATAACCTCATCGGCAAAAAAGATATTCCAGCAGCTAAAAATAAAAAATTTAACGAAATGACATTTTTAAAAAAAGATTGGAGAATAATTGAGGATTTTCAATAACTTACTTCTCAACATTGATACAACTACGTATAATATGTATAGTATTATAAAAAACTCATTTACTCTTTTTTTTCTCTCATTTACTCTGCCACCTTGCCGAGATATGGCGTCCGCTAAATCATGCGTATATAGTTGCATGAATGTTGCTTTCTCATCGATAAATTGTTGGTACCAAGAATATAATTTGTATGAATAACTGCAATTCTGTAAAGTCAACACGTATTTATAGTATTGATAAAATATTATAAAATAATACGAAGTTGTTCATCCATAATCAAGTATAAGCTGACAATAAGCACCAGATTTAATAATTTTAGCAAGAGAAATTTAAGCGAAGTATTCAGATTTCATGTCGTTTCAGGTAATGTTTATCAACATTATTTCGATTGAATAATTATATGTATTTATCGATTTTCGATTTTCTATTACGTTTTCTATTAATAAATATTTAAACAAAAATTCTAATTGTTAATCTTGGTTAAGTTGAAATTTATTAATTATTATAAAACTTTTATAAAACAATAACTTCGTAAATTTCGATTTATAAATAAGTAATCAACTTTATATGCACTATAGGCTGCTAGCAAACGTGACAAAGAAATTAGTAAAAAGCTGTGTTTCTTATTACGGCATGGAGCTGTGAAGAAAGGTTTAGCTATTCGTCCAGATGGTTTTGTTGAAGTTAGTAAGGTGTTAAAAGCAATTGCTGATTGTAGTCTAATTGACCTTCAGAGAATTGTTGCAACTGATGATAAACAACGCTTTACATTACATGTGGGAAAAGAATTATGGATCAAAGCTAATCAGGGGCACTCAATTGCTCAAGTAAATTCTTTGAGCATTAGGTATTTGATTAATGTATCATTTGATATAATCCATGGCACTTATTTCTCACAGTGGGAAAAAATAAGATCTGAAGGGATTTCTCGTATGACAAGGAATCATATACACTTTGCTAAAGGCTTGAATTTTATTTGTGGATTAAGACAAGACTGTGAAGTTTTCATTTACATTGATTTTCCCAAAGCAAGTAGAGATGGAATAAAGTTTTATGAATCAGAAAATAATGTTATTTTGTCACCTGGAGATTTTGATGGTTATATTAAGCCACAATATTTTTTAAAAGTGATAACACAAAGTGGATAAACAGTATTATAAAAGGTAGAAATGTACATATTGGTTGTCAGTTTATTCAAGTATCTATTTTCAATTTAATTTGAATTAATATAATTTCAGATATTATTTTTTCAGTCAAATATGTCTAAAGAGTGTAAAATTTGTAAAATAGAAGTTCAAGATCAGAATCAATTTGAAGAACATTTACAAGGAAAAAAACATCTGAATAATGTTCAACATTTAGAACAACTTCAATCTCTTGCTCAGAGGTCCATTTTTATTTCTCGTTTTCCACATTATATATCTTTACAGAATCTTTTGCACTTCTTTTCTCAATTTGGTAAAATAGTATATCATCGTTTTGGTTCTAGTCATGTTATAATTGAATATCAAACAAAGTACGATTTATTGAATCTCTCTATAATAAACTCTTTTCTCAAAAGGTATTATATTTAATTATGTTTTTAGAGATCCTGTTGAATACTTATTAAAATATCCGATATATTTTGGTGGTGTAAGATTAAATATTCAACCTAGAATAGTGTATGATAATAAAGGTAAGCCATACCATTAATAATAGAAATTGACTGTTTCAAATTGGTGACATTCTACTTTTGTGTCATCCAAAGAAGAAATAGTAAATACATTCACGGTCATGTTACTAATTACCTCGTATTGTTTTTAGTTTTTTAAATATTTTGATGATATAATATTCCATTATGTGAAGCACTTTATTTTAATGATTTAGAAGTTTTCTTTAATTGTTTTAATATTAATACAAATTTAATAATTGATATGGTATCAAATACACGTGTAACAATATATATTATAGTTTCTTTTAATTAAAACTCAACAGACATTACATTTAAGAAATAAATAAATATAATAAGTTCTAAATTATTAGTAAAATATTTTCTTTAAATAGCTGTTAACAGAAAAGACAATAAAACTGCAATACCAGAAGCTATAAATGACACAGAAGATTTGATGTATGACAATATTAAATCAATTTTTGAAGTGGAATCTACATTCAATCATCAAGTGGATGCTTTTATCAAGAGAGTTGCAGTTAGTAAAACTGAAATAGAAGCTTATTATGACTACACTTGTCGTAAATTGAATGAAATATTAAAAACTATTTTCAAAGATTGTAAAACATACAGGTTTGGTTCTACAGTGTCTGGCTTAGGATTCAAAAATTGTGATTTGGATATTTACGTTGATATTGGTAAAATTTTTGTTCTGTTTTTATTAAAAGAATATATTAACATTCTGTTACAATAAATATAAAATAATGGTATATTTGTGTAGGAATACCAATAAGTCCAGAAAATAGTGATACTTTAGCACCTCATGCCGTGTCGACAGCTACTATATTTTCAGAAGTAAAACGAATGTTATATGCCAGATCATCATTATTCACAAAAATTGTTCCAATACCTAAAGCAAAAACCCCTATAATCAAATTTACATATATACCAACAAAAATTTCCTGTGACATTTCTTTCAAGAACAGTTTAGCTGTGCATAATAGTCAGTTGGTGAAATTTTATTTGTCACTTGATGAGCGTTTGAAACCCACAATGATGATTCTCAAGTATTGGGTTAGTAACTTCGAGCTGAGAGGTGGTGATAAAATGTCTAAATATGCATTAACAATGCTGTTTATATTTTACCTACAACAACCAGCTGTTAAGCTTGTGCCTCCTATTATAGCATTGAAAAGACAATGTGTACCTGAATTTGTCGAGGGCTGGCAAATCAATTACAACAGAAATGCTATTGGTTATTGTGCAAATGAAGTAGATGCTAAACCTAAAAGCATTCCAGAATTACTACATGGATTTTTTGACTTTTATGCAAATTATAAATTCAAAACAAACGTTATCTGTCCCATTGATGGTGTGTCTCATCATAGAACTGTATTTGAACGTCCAGAAACTTTTCCAGAGAGTATGGATAGATATCAAGTATATCTAAACTCCAAAGAAAATCCAACATTATTATCAACAAACAAGCCAATGTGTTTACAAGATCCAAATGAATTAAACCATAATATTACAGGAAACCTTTCACTGAGATATGTAGAAAATTTTCAAAATTATTGTGCAGCAGCTTCTAATATTTGTCTTAATGCAGCAGAAAACAATTACAAGGATTTACTCCCATCAATATTCTCACTTATTGTTAAAACAAAAAAATGTAAGCACAATGTTGATATTTTCATTTATGCTGATAATTTATTAAAAGTTGGACTTCCTGAAGATTTTGAAACAAGAACAGATATTGCAGATAAAAAACAATTCATGAAGAACAATTGGTTAGAGTTAGTTTTGAGCATGGTGAAAAAATACTTTGAAGATATACTTAAATTCAAAATACAGCTTGTCAAGAATGAACCAGATTCTAAACAACAAAAGATCGAAGACAATTCTGATGTTCATTCTAAAGATCAGAATAAAATCATTTGGCATTGCACAGGAGATGGCTGTTTGTGGATAGATCGTAAAAAATCTAGTAATCTTGATCCCAGTTTATCTTTACTTGAGAAAGAAGTACAAATCTCAAATCATCTATATGATTACTTGAACTCTAAAAATAGATTAGTAAAATCAAAAATTGATTTTACATGTAACATATTAAAAAAAGAGAATACACCACATATTCTTATAACTTTAATTAATGATAATACTTCTAGTAGTTTATTTGCAGAATTTGCTAACTATACTAAAAGTAAAATGCCACACGTCATAAAGAAAACATTAATGCACATGCAACAATTTAAAAATGCAAATTAAATTAATCTAAAATCAGTGATTCCATGTGTTGAAACATATCAAACAAATGATCTTTGTAGAAGATAAAATCAAAATTTCTTATTTATATGAAATGACTCAATGTAAGATGTTTTTTAATTCTTTAAAATAGCACTGCAACTATTTTAATCATGCAATGGAAAGTTGATAGACCATTTTTTTGTCAAAGTAAGCATAATTAAATGTACAGGATAGTGAAATATGTATACAGTTTATCAAAATGTAAATATTGAAATGCCATATTTATTTTTATAGTATATTTATTTTGATCAAATGCGTGATACTTTATTTAAATGTAGAATTTTTTTGCTAATCAGTGATTCTTTATTTAATGATCATTATTAATGTTAAATGATATAAGTACATATAAAATTTCAGTAAATATGATAATCTAATTAATCTAATTAATAGTGATTGATTATTAATCCTAATTAATATTCAGTGAATAAAATATTCTTGAAACTGTTAGTGATTTGGTATACTTTTTTCAAAACTTGCCTATTTATTAATTCATTGTAATGCATTAAGATTTAATACACTGTATTGAATAACCTAATTAATATTATATTGTTTGTAAAGTCATTAAATTGATATTTACATAGATTATTTTTTAAATTTATTTTTCAAAGTGCAAATTTTACGAGCAAACATATTAAATAAACTTATTGATAAAATAAGATTATGGTTGGTTTTGCGCTAGTATATAATTTTAATTGGCCTTTGGCAAGGAAGTGAGATACACCGGAGAACGGTGGAACCAGAGGAAGAATGAAGCTGAGAGCCACTGAAAGCGTATAGAATAAATATGGCGGAACAACGATGCATAGAAGAGCACATTTTCTTGTAATTTGTGAAAAGTTATAAGTGTTTAATAAAAGACGAAAGCAGTCATTATCATTACTGTTTTTATATTTTTACATACGTACAACAAATTATTTTAATATCAAAGACGTAAGTTAGATAACCCAAGTTTTCCGATTCAAAATATTTTTTTAATCAAGCATGGAGCATCTTTAGTCGTAGCGTTATTATATTATTAAAAACTTCCTATTATACTTAAAATATGCTACTGGTTTGATTGCAAAACACAAGCTCTAATTTCAAACAGCATGACTACTGAAGAGAAGAATGGCACTCAGGAAGCATCTGAAGCCAATGGATTCAATTTAAATGCAAATGATGCAAATAACGATGACAGAGGAGCTCAAGATTTAGAAAATCAAGATAATGCAATTGAAGATGACTGTATCATTGGTTTAGATGCAACGGATGTTTGGGAGGATGATGAAAAAGACAAACCTCGTCGCAGAAGCTGGGATCGTGCTCGAGGGGAAAAGAAACGTCTTTCAAGGTAGGGAAAGTTGATTGAGATGGACATTCCTATGCATATGAATATTTTTATGGAATACAAAAGTAATTATTATTAAATTAAGCTTAATTGTTCAATTATTTTCATAGGGCAAATGTAATTTGAACTGTGATGTCGGATATGATAAAATTATGTAATTCAATAATCTATTTTATAGTATAGGTGATAATTCATAAGACTTATGTGTCTTCTATCATATCATTATTGAAATTACTGTATATTTGCTAAGCCACTCCACAATAACATTGACTTGGCTAAAATTAAATAATGATTAATATTGTACAATAAATTCAATAATTGTGACAAAGAAAGCTGCATGTTTTGATTCTCTTTAAATAAAAAATGTGATAAGTCAGTGAATATATTTTAATGTGTTATTTCACTGCACTGTATTGTTATATAATGTAGTATGAATAAAGCCATTGTTACTTTTCGACAGTAGACTAATTAGCAATTTTTATAAGAAATATTGATAGTGTAATTATGAGGAAGTTGGCGTGAAAATAAAAAAAAGTGTTAAGAAAAAAGAGAATCGATGGTAGTTTGAAATGTGTATGTCTGAATAGTGAGTAAAAGTGTACAATGCAGTTTGTAAGAACAAAGTTGAGCTTAATTATAGGGAACGAGAAAAAGAGCGAGATCGAGACAACTACCGTAACCGTCGACGATCCCGCAGTCGTGGACGAAGATCCCGAAGCCGCGGGCGGAGGTCACGCAGCAATGACAGAAGGCGCGAGCCATCTCGTCGGGATCCTAGCAAGAGTAACAAAGACATCGAGCAAGATAAGTTGCGCGCGAAAAAAGATAGCGATAGTAAAATTCTCGCCGAGAAAGAGAAGGCAATCAAGACATTACTCGACTCGGATAACGTCATGCCTCCGGGCACCGAGACCGAAGCTATTCAAAATATTGTCGAGAAAAACCAGCAGGAGCAAGAGATTCGTAATCAAGAGGACAGGAGTCGCGTGAGCCGAGACAACAAGAAGCGCAGTCCAGTTCACAGCAGACTCGGGCCCAAGAAGCTCAGCAAGAGTCCCATAAGATTGTCTCCTCTGCGGCGAGAGCGTCGAAGCCCTTTCAGTCCTGGCCGAAGAAGGAGAAGCATCGATCGCGATAACAGCGTTGAGAGGAGGATCGCTTCTAGACGCCGCCTACGGGAACGGTAACGCTCTTTCCGATCGACAATTCTGTTCAAAAATCCGAGCCTCCACGGTTTTGCATCACGATCGCTTTTAATTCCGCGTAAAGTCCTAGTCGGCGACGCTTATCACTTGCCGAGTTACAATGTCGAGCGAGACTTTTGAGCAGGATTGAATTTCGGCTTAATTCATAAGTAGACAAATAAGTTGCTAGAGTGTGTTCGTTTCGTCTAACTCGAAAGTGTGATTAGCGCGGCGAGAAGAAGCCGCTCCAGGAGCCGGGATCGTCGGAGGAGCCGCAGCCGCAGCTACGAGCGTCGCAGGAGCCGCAGTGGTGGTCGCCGCAGCAGGTCGCCGTTCGAGAGGAGGCTACGTCGCCGTACTCTGTCGCGCAGCCGCTCGCCGGATCGCGCGAGACGCCGGTCGCCCTTCATCAACGAGCTTGCTCGCCAATTCAGTCACGACGGCATGATGCCCGACAAGCCGATGGGACCTGGTACCATGCCCGGCTACGGAGCTGGACCGCCGATGGATCCGCGAATGGGGCCAGGTATACTCCCGACGCCCGGCATGCCGGGACCGTCAATGATGAACCCCATGCATCCCGGTGTGGTTCATCCAGCCGCTCCGGTTATGCATCCGGGTCCCAGAGGACCGCCGTTCTTAGGATACGATGGCACTTCGATGCCCTTCGAGTCGCCGATGAACATGGGTCCGACATCGGTCGACTTTCCTGGCCCAGGGCCAGTCGATTTTCCGGGCCCAGCGATGTTCAGTCAAGGTCTTATCAATCCAGTCGCTCCACACCCTTTGCGTCCTGTATCTCCCGTACCTCAACCCGTGCCTGCACCGGTGATTGGGCAAGGATACACAGCGGGATTGGGAGCATCTCTGCAGCATCAGCTGGCAAACTCAGGTCCGGGATCCCGGGACAGGTACTCACCGAATGCGTCCTACAGTAGTCGTCACTCTGGCTCGCCCAGCGACAAGATGTTTAGAAACAAAAATAAGCGTGAAGAACGCATGAAGACACCAGAGCCACCGATCATATCGGACGTCAAAGTAATTGTCTTTTTTACTTCAACATTCCTCATCGGTTTCATTTAAAACTTTAACACTTAGTTGGCTATACTCTTGTTAGGAGAATAGCAGTGTTTTTATGCTTTATAAGTGTTGACAAATGAAAGTGTTATTTCTTTTGTTAGTTGTAAGCATAAATTTCTTCGCATTTACAGCCGAATGAAAAGACCAGTTTATCCAGCCTCCTAGAAGCGTCAGTTTCAAACAAAGGTGCGAATTTTTATTTATCAACAACTCTGTGCAAAGTTTCAGAATTTCATCCTGAAAAACAAAATCGAAGCGTATTGCTTTATCTTCTATAGAAGAAAGGTTGTTGCACGAAAGCTAGTCATTCGAGTAGTCGATGGCTTGTTCATATTGGTGCAAAACTTTTAGTTGCATGTGATTCCCTCATAGCCTCGCCAAAGTAAACGTAAAAAGTTTCTGTACTCAGGATTCATATAATAAAACTAATTTTTCTCTCCCACTCTAGATGTATCCAGTGCGACAGCTTCGTTCAAAGGTGAGTAGTTCCGCTGCGAAATTTCCTTATTTACATCGTCATTCGTAGTTCTAGTTTATTTTCGGAAAGAGAAATTTCTTGTAAAATACAAACAACACACGTGTAACACATTTGACGTGTGTGTTGGCGATGTAGGATTCCGTCCGGAGATATTGCGGCACTGCGAACGAGCGCTGCGCAGTCTGCCGACGGAGGATCCTCGATTGAAGATGAAAGGTCGCTTCTTCTTCGAGCCGTTGAAGAAGGACGACAAGAAGGATAAGGCACCACCAGGTTCCAACTCAATACTTTTGCGCAAAGGCCGTACAGAGATCTACTGGGACGACGAGGAAGAGCAAACATCGAGCACCGGTCAACCATCGTCAGTGCATCACATAATGCGACGAATTACAACCCATCAAAAATATTGTCAAACGGAGGAGACAGTGCGGGAGTCAGTTGCTGTGCAAGCCGAGGAAACACCAAAGCAAACATCAGACTTCAGTCAGCAAGTGGTACCGCACGATCTGATGCCATCGCAGGAAGAAACGAGGCGCGTGGCACCGGCTATGATCATGGAGGACAATCGACGAATGCCGTCGCTCGAGGATATTCGTCGACCTATCGACGACAGCCGACGAGTGGTCTTGGAGGATTCGCGGCGAACAATCGTAGAGGAATCTCGTCGACCCATCGACAG
The DNA here is from genome assembly GCF_024137745.1 of Phymastichus coffea. NCBI lineage: Eukaryota > Metazoa > Arthropoda > Insecta > Hymenoptera > Eulophidae > Phymastichus > Phymastichus coffea. The sequence goes on from NW_026707158.1 coordinate 18,596, forward strand.
ACTGGACTGGAGCATGCGGGAGACCTACGATCACGGAGCGGATAGGATCCGCGATAAAGATGATCTACGTTGGAATCTGAACAACAGTGGTGGGGGTGGTGTAGGTGCCACTGGTGGTAATGCCACGAGACCAGGCGACAGACTGCCATGGTCGCAAGGCTTCTCACCGAAGCCTATTGATCATATGCACGGCAATGCACCTATCAATACTTCTATGAATGATTTTACGCGGAAAGACAACCGGGACATGGACATGCGCGATCGTGACATGGACATCCGCATGGATATGCGCGTCTTGAAAATGCTGCGAGAGCGCGAGCGTTTGATGGGTGACGCGAGGGGGACCGCAGGCCTAACTAATAGGTCTGGTGGGCTCGATGAATTTTCGACGCGTAGGCAGCCACCGGTCAACGATGAGTTTAATATGCGCAAAAACTATGGCGGTGGTAGTAGTAGCGGCAGCGGCGGTGGTGGTGGTGGTGGTGGTCCAGGCAGCATTGGCAGCTTTAACAGGGCCATGGAGATGATGGAGAAGGAGAGGAACGAGCCACAGTTCGGCGACAGTCCAATTCCGGATGATCCCGATGACGACTTGGAGATCATCGAGGAAAGGGGAACCTGGCCGACAAGGACCATCGCACCTACTACTAATCATCTTGGTAATGCCCGTGGTGGCGGCGGTGGTAGCAATATTAGTAGACCTTTTCGAGGTAGACTCGGCGGTTATCGCAACTACTAAATGGTTGTTGTTTGATTTTTCATTTCTATTTCAATTTGGGTGTGTCAATATCAATTTGTATTTAAAAATACGAGCGCTTGATCAATTTTGTGTCGGTACCCATCGGAGTCGTATATCTAACACGTGCATATGAAACAACCTAAAGGAACTTTGTTGTATATAGCTACTCGCTTGCTCACTGTTCTTTGAAACAGAGATGCTTACTTCACGCAACTACAATAATATACAACTGAATGTATAATCTATTCAGATTCGTTGAAAACGATAACAGCCAAAGTTGACCGTTACGTGGGGATTATCTACGTTTTATTTTTGTGGCCATTGCTACATTTTTCTATGTAGAAATGCGTGAAAACCAACACGCAGTCATTAATTTTAAGAAAATTAAGTTTTTTTTTACATTCGGCAATGAGGATTTTATTCTCTTCATAAGATTTTAGGAGTGTTCCAGTGAATATTCTATTAAACTTTTACTTATTTTTCATTATAAGATATGTGAAACTTATTCCACTACTATTCCATTAGTGCTTTACTTCGTAAAGAGTTGTAGAAATCATTCATTAATTGAAAATAAATTGACTGTAAAAGCATTATTATTAACCTCTTTTTTTGAGAACATATGATTCATTTGACGCTTATATGATAAACATTAAAAGGATTAGAATCTAATAACATTCATTATTCACTGTTTGACATCTTTGTGCACAGAAGTCAAATAGATATTGTTAACAACTTCTTTTATACGTTGATTATGTGAAACATTACATTTATAGAATTTGGATACATAAAACCACATCATTCACGGCCGTCGGAATCAACATTGTATTCAACATCGGATCTAGTTCGTATCATTTGCTCTAATACTTTTAGTGTAATTCAATTTATTTTGAGTAAAATATCATTTCCGTAAATGTATTTGTTAAATTACTTTTTCCATGTTACGTTAATTTACTTATTTTATGCAGTATCTATCAAAGACATGTATTTACGGCATCGTCCACTAACAAAACATTTTTAATGTTTTTTATCGGAATGATTTATACAAAATAGTTACAAGTTTCTTGCGTTTAATAGTGAAAACTACATTTTGTTAAATATTAAAGTGACTAGTGTCTGCAGCGTTTACATTAGATGTGGTGTTTTTAAAAATTAGTTAGAGTTCAAGAATGTCTTATAAGTGTGTTTGGTTACCTGCTTTTTAAAATATTATTATTTGACGATTCTACAGTTTACAAAACAATCAAATACTTTTTTTATTGCATAAAAAAAAGTTTTTTTAATGTCTTACAAAAAATCAAGTATAATCGAAAAAAAAACTAGTAACGGCAAAGCTACCAGTAACAAAGCGATCAAATATACCGATTCAACACTGTCATCTTACACGTGGAGAGCATCCAGGAGAAGATCGTAACCGTGGTTAAAATCGTTATCAAGATAGCAGCTTCTAATCTCGAATATCTTTTATGGATTTGATTTATGTATGTTCAATATGTAATTTGTTAATTTAAAAATATCAAGAATATCATATGAATAAAATATTCTTAAAATTTCAATTAGAACTGTTCGATTTTTAATTGGTAAAAGATGCTGGCCAACGCTTGAGAACCGAAGTATATAAAGTATACTAATAGTTGTCTAAAATTATTTTTATTTTTTATTTTCATGCAAATTATTTTAGGAATTACTTGCAATAGTTAATTTTATAACATTACGAATATTATTAAATTAATTATTATATTACATATCAAGAGTAAGTCACAGTTTTAAAAACTGTAAAACCAGATACTATTATAACTAAATTAAATTTCAAGCAACCTTCGATCATGTATTAAATAAATCTAAACAGTTTTCTTTTAAAAGTGTCTAATGCTAAATATTTGATTTAACAGTGTTTACAACAAAGTGAGTGATTCTAAATAAATTACATAGTTTGTTACGAGTTTTTCATTATCCTAATAATATTTAAACTTGATATAGAAATAAATATTGTATGAGTTATATGTCCCATAATAAATTTCTTACAAAAAACTGGTACATTGGATTATCTTGTTTTGTTAGCCAAACGAAAATAATTGAATATTATCGAATGTGTGAGATCGTCATAACAATGGAGTAAGTTTATTTATGCAGTAAATATGATGAAATGAAAAAATCAACTCTATACTTACAACTATTACTGATTTTTTTATAAAAGAATAAACAGCAATATTATTATACAATTAAATTAGAATATCTAATCCTGTTATGTACGAAGGTGCAAGTTTTAATGATAAATTATTTTATTCTTAAAGATAATATCAATGTATGATAAAATATGTGGTGAAGAATCTATTAAATCTAAATGTAAATAGCATAAATTGCAAATTACAATATTCATTTCAAATTTGAAATTGTTTGAGCTTTAGCGTTAATAAATCGTTAATGATTTTTTAAAAGCTATCTTATAGTTTTTTATTTTAAATCTTTTATGCGTAAACGGCATTTGAAAAAATAAAAACAGTTCATATTAGTTAAATCTTGCACATAATCTTTTGTGTATGTTTAAATTTATGGTTGTCGATGCCTTCGACTGCATGTTATTACTACTTTAAATTTAACATCTCAAGTACTGTTCTATAGATTTTTTTATTCTAATATTATACAAATTTTATTGTTGCTAATATATTATTAATTGTTACATTTTTTACTAACTAACATCTACTTCTAATAGAATGACTTTATAAAACTAAAATAAAAATAGCAATGAATGTTTGTAATCACGAATGGTTAATAAAAAATAAAATTGTTAGTTTTGTACTTTTTCTTCTCAAATTATGTAGCGATGTTGTATGAGTTTGGTTTAAAGAATTTAGTAAATTCCGAGAAAACTCATCACTTTTGAAGAACTGACGAAGAGCACAAAATTATGTGTAACCCGCATCCTGAAATGCTTAGTAATAAACTTTTCAAAACAATACAGATTGAGTTTTACTTTTTATTTGCATGCATTTTTTATACATATTTTCTCAAATGAATCATTGTAAATTCAAAGTTCAGTTAAAATCAACATACTAATTATCAGTAAAATATCACGTTACTTAGTGCGACGTTAGTTTATTCGATTGTTTATTTAAGATCTAACATTAAAATTCAGGTAAAGATTGTGGAAATAGTTATTTTTAGGAAATTTGATTTATTTAGATTTAAGAAAAATAAAATACAAAATAAAATATTTCTTTTAAAAGTTTTTCTGATAAATTTATACCTGTCCAAATAAAATCTCACCATAAGAAAGTATATCCAGATAGTATATTAAAAAAAAAATAACGAATTATTCAAATTACTGATCTTGGTTTTTATGTAATAGAATATATATACACGTTCAAAAGGCACGTGGATAGTGGGTCTTAATATTGTTTGAAGTATTGCTTTCTAAGAAAAGATATTCTTTTTATTTAAAAAGTAATAAATTATAGTCAGTTTTGTGGGCTTGACCGAATCAAATAAAAGATTGGCTTATAATAACGTCTGCTTATAAATACAAAATTTAATGGTATTTATTTTACGCGGCAATAGAAGCCATGACAGCGCATGAGCGATTCATCAGGGAAGCGCATTACTATTTACCACTTAAGGAATTAATGGTGTAAGTATCTGTCTATATATCTAAATATAAAACCGAAAAAAAAAAATATATATATATATATATATCTAGACACAGATTTATATGATTTTGTTTTCACACATACACATAATTATATACAGGCAGAGAGCTCAAAGGACTACCAATATATGCCGCGAATTTTTCCCAGGTACTGAAATTTGTCGTTTGACATAAAACCGTGCACTTGTATTTGTGTGCGAGTGCGCCGAGATGAGAGAGAAAAAGAGCGTGCAAATTCACGCGATTGTTGTTGCGAAGGAGAGAGAGGAAGAAGGAAATGCTGCGTATAAGTGTATTTGTGCAGTGACGTGGATGGCGGGGGGGGCGTAGGCATGGAGGGGAGAGAGCAATGCGCGCGTCTAGCTTGTGTTAGTGTGTATAGGTGCGCGGCTGTGTGAAAAGTCGCGAGAGAGAGAGAGAGCGTGAGGGGGCTCTCTCCTGCTGGTTGTCCGCGCGCGCGAGAGTTTGTGCGTTGTTGCTGTGCGCGCGTGTGTAAGAGAGAGACGGGGGAAGAAAAAAGCCAGTTTCCTTCCTTCCTCCGCCTCCTCGGACGCAGCTCGTCCTCGTGCGGTCTGCTGACCGTGAGTTTACCGCGCCAAGTTCTCGGTGGGTTCATCGTGCCCCGCTGTTACTCCACGCTGCTCGAAAGTGTGCAGGGTTCCAAAGTGGTGCTTATAGTGTTCACACTATCTGTTTTGTGTGTGTGCGTGCGCGCCCGTCGCTTGCGCGCGCTATTGCCCGTGCTGTGACTCTATAAGCCAGCCGCACGAGGAGTCGCCGTTCGACGGCAGGTGAGTATCATCGCATGCTGGTGAACAGTTTGGTACGCGAGAACTGGACATTGTTTTGAAGCTGTGTTGCCAAGAGAGTGAGTGAGAGGAAGAGAGAGATAGGAGAAAGACAAGAGAGCTGAGTTGAGGTTAGAAATCTTTCTCTCGTCAACGGTCGAGTGGCTCTCGCGTCGCGCCGTGTTAGAGAGAGACAGAGCGAGAAAGCGCCGCCACCGCCACAGCCGCCACTGCGGTCTGTGCTCCGTGCGCCTCCTAGCTACAGCAGTTTGCCTCCAGAGAGAGAAAGAGAGAGAGCACGGGAATAATGGGCGTGCTGCTGCTGCAGCCGAGTCGTCCTCGTCATAGTCAACGCGCGAGAAAACGTGTGCGTGGGTGATTCTCAGAGCAGAGCGTGACTCGTATCTCTCTCTTTCTCTCTCTCTCTCTTTCTTTCTCTCTCTTTTTCTCTCTTTCTCTCTACAGTTCGCGGTGTTACAAGCACGAGCTCTCGATATTGCGTGTATGTGCGTCCATGCCTACTGGTGCATGTCTGTCTGCCCCTGTGCGCGTACCCTGTCCGCGTCTGGCTCGCTGTTCCCGCGCGGGACCGTGTCCAGAGTACCGCGACTGCGAGCTGCAAGACACCGCGACTATGGCACCGAGCGGATGTGAATCCGCCATCGGACATAACCTCAAAACCAATGCCGTGCCTCGTTGTCGTGCTGATTGACGTAGCCTATCTTTCTTTCTGGCTCGTCCTTCAATTTCTACACTGCTGCTGTTGGTTGCACTTCGCTTGAGTGTCGACGTGTAAACGTGTCTTGCGAGTTTCTTTTCTATCCATGTGTGCGCGGTGCAGTGATTCGCTTCGTCGAGCTTCAGTGATATCAACACACAACGTTGCGAAGGTTGTTGACTTGGATCCTCGTGTGTGTGTCAGTCGAGCTTCGTTGATGACAACAGCCCGACGAAGGTCAATGCACTTAAATACTTTTCGGTGAGAAAAATTCGTGCTTACTCTAGCGCGTTTTGTGTACTACTTAGCGACAGCACAGAGAGCAAAAAAAGTGCAGCGAAGAGCCCAATGTTTTCGTGTACGAGGCAAATCCGACAAGTGTGTCGCGCCGCCGTTACCGCTACTGTTGCTGGTAGCTAGTGAAATTAAATAGACTACAGATGAATTCCGCGTTATTTATCGCGTCAACTTTCTAAAGAGACCGATCCGCCGACTTTGCTTCGAGTTCACCAAAAATTATGTAAAGCTCGCAGGGCTTGAAAAACCGATCGCAGTGCTAGTTACTACAAAAGGTGAAAAAGTATTAAAGACGGGCTGGAATGTCGTGGTAGTATGACGATGATGATAGCCATAGGAAATGAAAGTGCACGCACGAGAGCAAGGAGCTTATAGTGAAACGAGGGCAAATCGTACTGTTCTCCGTTCGTCGATTAGCCACCAAATTGCGTAGGATTTAGTGCAGGCGGTGTTATCGTATTCCACAGTTGTCGCGAGGCTAAAGGTCACCGCCGTTCCTTCTTCCTCTCGACCTCTTACACGGTTTTCTTTTTCTTTCCTTTCTTTTATCTTGTGCCAATGTCGATTTTTCCTTTCTCTAACACAGTTTAAGACTTTTAACTGCATTTTTGGAGCAAGGCAAAATATTCACTCCAAAGTTGCTCGCGAATGGTTGTAAAAATCAGCTGTGCACCAAAAATAGAATAATTAATAAGCTCAATGACTGCTAACTCTTTAAGCAAAGTGTAGACCAACGTATATATTTTCAAAACGAACCTTTATTTTAGTTCAACCTTTTTTCCGTGCTCACTTTACAATTGCATCTACACTGGAGCTGGTTTTCAAATGGCTTTGATAATTTGTTTTCTACATACATCATATTACAAAAATCAAATAAATATTCAAAGTATCGCGTTTATAGTTACTAGTTTACAAAACTAAAAATACGTATGACGCGTGTGAGTCACAGTGATGATTCCTGCTTCATCTCACCTAGCAACAAGCGGTTTTCAGTTTTTTTCCTTTTCGCAAAAAGTAGAACGATAAAAGGTGGATTCGCAAAGGGGCCACTCTTTTTCCCCTATGAAGTCACTGCGGAAACAAGAGCGTTGAGACGGTTGATGCATCGCGAAATAAACATAAATGCGGGTGTTTATCCGCGTCTTCGCAGGGGAGTACACAGTGAGCGTTTGTTTTTCGCGCTCTCGTAGATGTATACTGCGGGGGACGACTCGTCAAGGAAGTAATTAGACACTACTAGAGAGAGAGAGCGAGAGAGAGAGAGAGAGAGAGAGAGAGAGAGAGAGAGAGAAAGAGAGAGAGGTTATTCCTGGAGCCGCCACACGCCTCCTAATTGCTGCCGCCCGTCTCTCTTTCTCGGCTGTTTTTGACTTCCCTATTTCTTATTTACGTATAACGTTATTCCTCTCTATGGTTGCTCGAGCTTTCATTTTTGGTACCTTCGCCAAAAATTATAATCGAATTGTATGCCCACACTTTTATCCATTTTCATAAGTTCTATATGAAAAACTATTTATGTACGTTAATCACAAACCTATCTTAGAAGAGTTGTGGGTAAAAAACATTAACACGAAGTTTAGGCCCAACTATTTATTGATCAATTTTTCATAAATGATTGGAAATTTGAATAATTTGATGCACTGAATAAGGCGCAAGCGATAATTAAAACACTCGAAGCGATAAATCCAATTCGCGAGTACAGATATATGTACAAATAAATTAGGTGCCAAAGCCTTAAACGAAACTTTGGTGTTTCGCCAAAACAGCAAATTGAGATGAACTACTTTCCTCCATGCACGTTAGTATGCGTCGCAAAGGTCACTAATCAAAAACGAGCTGCTGCACGAACGCGAATGTCAATCGTTCGTGTAGCCTAGCGAATCGTTTCTTCTCCAATTTCGCGCAAAACTCAGCACATTCGCGCGACGACTGCTGTAGTGTTCCGTTATACCGTCTCTCTCGCTCGTGCTCGCGCGCGCGTTTTTTTCCTCTATGTCTCGCGAAGAATTCCGTCATCGGCGTGGCGCTTGCTTGCTTGCTCAAGCTATCGATAACGTGCGCCAAAGTGGAAAGATAACTCGTCGTCTCTCTCCCCTCTCCCCTCTCTCTGCTTCACATACTTTCAATGCCAAGAAGGTATATAGGCGCGGCCTTGCCTTTCCTTTTTTTTCAAGCTCTGCTGTGGATTTTCGCGCTTATTTTTTTGTTTCTGCAAATCGTGTTCGCGGCCAATAATCATTAGTCACGAAGAGGCTATGTACGATATATCGACGGATTGGTGCCGATTCAGGGCGTTAATGATGACAACTCAAATAGAAAAAAAAATAATAAAATAAAGAATGTATGAATTTGGTCGAAAGAAATTGCTGGCTGTGAGTTAATTGAAGAACTTTGATAATGACGTCGGGGAGCTAATGTGACTTTATCACGAGAGAAGGTTGTTGCTTGTAACAATGTTTTTACTCGCGACTGTTCGTTGTAATTCTCGCTATATTAATTCGTAACTGGAGGAAAAGTAAACGCGAACGAGGACTCTCTCGAAGAATATGTTTAATTATGCAGGCGAATTTGCGGCGCTGGGTAAACATTTCGCGAAACGCGACGCGTAGAAAATCGCCTGGAAATGAAGTTGCTGCATCTCCAGCGCCTTTGCGGCGCGCGCAATAGCGTCGCGAGGAAAAGGACTAGCTAGAGTGAAACCGATCCGAAGGGCGAACATTACAAAGGCATTGATCGTTGACCGCCGACTGACCCGTTGTCGAATGCTATTTAAAGTCATCGGCGATCGCGCAACGCGCGAATTTCGTTTCTAGACGAGCGACGTTTAACGGAGCAACGAGGTGACCACGAATATTACGTTGCTCTTTGTCTTCCTCTCGATGCGCACGAATGTGCAACGAGTGTTACCGCAGATAAGGTGCACGGACTGGTTTACCCCTAATCTCTATCTCTCGCTTGCTCAATATTGCAGGAGATTGAGATAAAAACGTCTTTCGTTCGAGAGCTCAAAAGGAATATGATTTATCAAGCAAAAGCATTGGCGACTTGGAAAGCTGGAGCTCGGCGTGAAACATCCGTGTAACATGGGGTTACAATTGCTTGTTGCAGATGTTCGTGATGAGAAGGAGTCGGGCGAGCAAGAAGCTCGGATGAGAAGGTGGCAGTGGCGAGAATCATCGGGAGGCGGCGAGTGGTTAGCTGTGGCGGATCGTCGGATCGGCTGGTGATCGGTGCGCAACAAAGTCCGCAAGAACGGGCGACCAGAAGGCGTCGGCGAGCAGGGGAGGCGGGCTTAGCTGACGGCGGGCCTCGCGCGGCCACCTTCCCACCTCCAGTTGGCGCTGCTCGTGCTCGATGACGACGCCCACGGGTGGCTGAGCTGTCGACGAGCTCGCGAGCCAAAGCATCCGGGGGTTCGGGCTGACGTAGAAGATTCGCCGGGCAGCCGAGGAAGCGAGGAGGAGGCAGGAGCAGCAGAGCCAAGCCGCGGTTCAGTGCAGGCCCATGCGGCGCTGCTGATATTCCGTGAGAGAGCCGCTGCTGCGGGTGCAGCCGCTGCTGGCCTGCTGCTTATCTCCGGTCGATGGAGTACGGCAGCGGCGGTGGCAGCGCGGCCGCTGGTGTTGGCGGTGGCGGCCAGGGCGCCGGGGGCCGCGGCCCCGTCCAGCCGCCCAGCGCCCAAGTCCAAGGCCCCAGAGGCACCGACACCACGGACGCTGCCTGGCACAAGCACGAGCAGATGATGATCATGGAATCCAGGCACAAGCAGCACTGTGAGTACGCCCCCCAGCAGACCTCTCCGACAGCGCCCGGCAGTCTTATCTCTCGAATCTTACTTGTCGAGTGCGGCGAGGTTCGACCCGGTTGTCAGCTGTTTCTTGCATGCCACTTCACTTTTGGCAGTTCGCTTGGCGCTTCGCTCTGCATATGAGAATCCAATTGGTCTGCGGCTCTGAACCGCCATGCGAACACGATCCTTCAGCTGCCTTCTTACCTCTTTCCATGATAAGACGACCAGTCTATCGACCAGCCAAATTAACGCAATGTCATCTACAGGATCGCAAATCATTAGCAAGATGCTTGCTATGCAGACGCGAAATAAAAAGTAGCCGCCCCCTTTCGGAGAAAAAGATAACGGGGGGGGGGGGGGGGGGGGTACCGTCGAGATTGATGGATGCGCCCCGCGACGAGCTGCGAAGTAGGAGCAGCATGTATTTTTGAGCGGTGCGCGCTGCGGCAAAAGAAGCGCCTCCTCGACTACTCTACTATACTTAGCCGGGACACTGTCTCGTCCACTAGACTAGAATAGGCGCAACACTGCCAAGTTTTGCGTCTGTCGTTTATTTTTAAAACCGATCGTTTCTTTCATCAAATGCGATCATCGCGGCGCTTGCTTCCGTTAATATTTTTCAAATGATGTCTGCGATACCCCGCCGATTCTCAGTTCGCTCGATACGACTGGCAGCTTACGCGCACAGATCGGAAAGCGCATCTTGAAAAGCGACTAGCGCGAAAGAAAAATTGCCGTCGGTGCAAATAAAAGAAAAGTAAAAGAAAGCTCGAGTTAGTCGAACGTACGTCGGCCTCTTGCTTTCTGCGTGGCCGTGCGAGCGCGAACGGGTTTTGAAGTGTATTTTCGAGCTCCGGATTCCTTGGTCTCGTTCAGCGACAGCTGTCGATGGAAGAACAGCGACGGCAGCAGCGGCCCCCCTCGCGAGCAGAGCAGTGACGAGACGTTGACCCGCGGCGTCTCCTCGATTTTTCGCCCGGCGCATCGAAATAGAGAAGCTGTTTTGTTATGGCTAGACACGGCCGAGTGTATTTGCCCTTCTCGTCGCTATCCTTTCATTTTCATTCTTCGATCAGCTCCATCGTCAGAGATGAATGTCCTGATGTCAATTCCCTCGCACAACCTTCACCGAACGAACGACCACCGCGTAATTCCCGCAATGTAATCTGCGTGGTCCATGGGAAGTAAGCCAACCCTGCAAAACCAAGTATGTAGCGGGTCATAGAACGGAGGTAGGTGCGAGTAGAGTCGGTCGTTTGATCGCGAATCGAGAGAGCGAATCACGGGGAAAAAATGGAAAGAAGAGGTCAACGCGCTTGGTCGTGTTACCACGCGGCCGCCTCATCCCCTTCGGCAGCG
>NW_026707159.1:0-28834 GCF_024137745.1 Phymastichus coffea
GGGCTTGATAAACAAAATTCACGGCGTGTAATCGACTACACAGCTCCCTCTCACTCTCTGCCGGCCACGTAATAAAATAGAATCCTCGTAAATTTTTCGATTAACTCTCTCTCTCTCTCTCTCTCTCTCTCTCGTGTAAATTGGTGGTGTATAACTCGGACACTTTGCCTCGGCGAGTCTCGGCCACCGTCTTGCAACAATCGCCCGGAAAGAGAAGAAGGAGCGAACGAGGAGCGGACTAACGAGCGAGCGCTCGCAAATCGCGTTTACCGAGCGAAATAAATCGTGAAGCCCGCGAGATGTACACAGAGGGACTACGCGAGGAAAAAAACGAGAGGACGAGGGTCTACTCTCCGAATGAAAAGCGCGTCGGGCTTTGAAGTCGAATGGCGAGCGGAGCACGGCTAAACGCAAATACGATTGGCTCCTCTGCTCGCACGGCAAAGTCGAAGAGTTGGGGGGGGGGGGGTTTACTTGTTGACTTTAATAACTATTTACAACAATGTCGTTTGGACCGAGCACCGCGGTTGGCGGAATTCGTTTGCTCGCCCGCTCGATTTTCAAAGCGACGCCGCGAACCCGTGCACACGACTCATTTGTGCGATCGATAATTCCGTGTCAACGGCCGAATCGCGGAAAAAAAAAAATAGAAAATCTAAACGAAACACGAGCGAGGTAGTATTTATCTGGGCAAATAGTTACTCGTGGCAAACGATAAGCGAGAGGAGATGAAGGCGAGCCCTTTGGTTGCATCCGCAATCAGACATTGTTTGTTGGCAATTTAACTAGGCCCTTTCACTCGAGGCCGAGGCAGAAGCGCCGTCCGACATTTTCATTCGTGTTTTCTTTCGCTCTCCTGGCTCTACGAAGAAGAGGAGTCAGCGGCAGGACGAGGGGGAGGGCAGACCTCTTCTCTCTCTCTCTCTCTCTCTCTCTCTCTCTCTCTCTCTCTTGATCCCATTGCCTCTTCAACTGCAGCACCAGCGCCGCAGTCCGCCTCGATTCTTCAAGTAGCGGATTTGTACTCGAGCTGGGTAAACGTATTTCCCTTCCGTCGAAGAGCAATTAGCTTTTTTCCTCGGCGCCGGCGATTCGGTGCGCAGGTACGATCGGTCGCCCGCGCATCTCGTTACCGGGGAACTCGAGTTTGGCGGACCTTCGCGCAGCGGGCGAAATAATAATCGTCGAAGCCCCATGGGCGGATGATGGACGCATTGAAAAGGGACTGCTCACGGTCAGAGCTAATCTCGCCGAGGAACTAATCAAGTGTACGGCGCAACGTTGCGCGCGCGGTGCACTCTAAATCCCCAATTTTTCGCGATACATCACGCAACATATTTTTCTCCGTAATCCTCGGGCTGCACGTGCGCCCGACAAACATCACGCGCGCGCGCAGTCAGCCGAAAACGTAATTTAGATTTTAGAATGAAAAGAGAGGTGACTTGGCAAGTTGCGTACGAGGGGCAGCTGCTCGCGCACGTTCCGGTGAGATGAATTATTTTGCGCGAGCGTGTTATTGCTTTGTTCTCTCTCTCTCTCTCTCTCTCTCTCTCTCTCTCTCTCTCTCTCTCTCTCTCCTCTCTCTCTCTCTCTCTCTCTCTCTCTCTCTCTCTCTCTCTCTCTCTCTCTCTCTCTCCCTCTCTCTCTCTCTTCCAGACGAGGCAAGTGATCGATCTGCCCCGGGAGCAATGTTTATCAGGCGGCCGAAAGGGCTTACGTCGCTGTTCGCACATTAGCGCGCACGCGACCTACTTGTCGCTTGCTTTGAATTTGAAAATCTATGTAGAGGGAGCGTCCCTGGCCGTTACTCACAGGCGCACATCCGTGATAAGCGTAATGAGATTCGTTAGGCAGCATAAATAAGCCGCTAACGAAGAAAAATTCGAACTTAATGCACCTCGGCCGCGCGATAGCTCTGGCGCGCGAATATTAATTTTGCAGCGAGCTGGCCTGTATCTTTTGCAGCTGCTTAACGAACATTTACGAGCTACCGATTCCCCTTCGAACACTGGCTCTTGGAAAAAAATCGAGTCTCGCAATTTCCACTCTATTATCTCCCTCTCTCTCTCGCGGCACGAGACCCTCTTGACTCCTCCAGTGCAATCCATAAAAATGATAGCAGCAAGCAGCAGCAGCACGTCAAAGGGACGAAAAAGAAGAGGGAGAACCTCCCCGCCCCCTCCCGAAAATCCCCGATGGCAGCAGCGGCAGGGGGTTTGGTTGGGGCGCTCGAGGACCCTTCCGGGATAAACGTAGGTGGCGCGTGGCGCGCGGGTAATGGAAACGTCAGCGCTCGATGTCGGGATAAGCATCAAGGCGGCGGGCGATGTTGCAACGACGCTGAGGAATGCTCAAGAGCGCAAAAATTTTCGTGCACAATGAGAAAATTCCTTTCCCAAGGGAGCAGTCGGTCGATCATCGATCTGTCTCTCTCTCTCTCGGATTATCGTCCATCTGCGTGCGCTCGCGCCGAGCGGTAATTCGAGGCTATCTCGGTGGCCGCATCGCCGATTGCTCAATTTTCGAATGAAACGCCAAAGCCCGTGCGGCGTCGCTAATAAATTCATTTGACGATCGCGCCGCTGAGAGATCGCTACGCCTGCATTTTTGATGCTGCGCTTCGGCCCGGAACGGCCCATGGAACATGGATGCGCCTCGGCTAAGCATTGCCATTCAACGGTCGCGCGTTGTACCGACGACAGAGGCGCGTCCTTGAAGCCTATCTGCCCATGGCAAACATTCATTAAACGCTCGCGCGTACTCGCGAGTGAGAGGGATTTTCGCAGCGCCCCGAAGAGGGAGAGAGATGTTGCGATGTAAATTATGAATTTCAACGGTACCCTCAACGCCCCCCCCCCTCCTCCTCCCTCGCCCCTCTCTCTGTCTATCTGTTTGCGCTTTATTTTCCACGCCGCCAAGAGCTTTTTTTTCGGCTATCCAATTTAAATCCGAGTTTTCTCTGTCGATCTAGCCGCGCGTAAGCGCGGTGACTCGTTTTACTTTTTTGTAATTACGAATGTGCGCTCGAACGCCATAACGAGCGAATGTTGTATTTTTGCAGCCGATAGAGAGCGAAACTCATCGGTCGCGCTCTAAACGTAAAAAAATAACGGAATGGCTAGGTCAGTGGCTGAAGTTTTTTAGCGAGCGAATTAAAAGCTTTAATGATTTCCGATCTGATAAAGGGAGGACGAGTTGGCAAAAAGTTAATCATACTGCCATCATAACATTTGCTATGTAGTTTCAGTAAAATTTACTCGAGTCATTATAAAATATATTAGACTTTTATTAATTTCGATTGTGACCGTCATAATTTTTAAATGATGATATTGAAAATTTCGTTATAACAAATGATCAAAATTATCATGTACCATTGTAAAAAATGTTATGTTATAATAACTATTAGTGCTTTATGTTACATTATAATATCATTATATGTGATAATATACGGTAGAATAGCGAGTAAAAATCATAACGATTTTAGTAAATTTTACAATGCAAATAGCAACAATTGTTCGAATCGAATTCAAGTCCCTAGCGTGTGCGCAGTAGCGATTGCATATTGCAAATTTAATAAGTTGCAGAAGCTGCGTGTAAATGGCAGTTCAGCTCTCACTTGTGGCAATATAAATGTTGATTACTATTTCATTATTGCATAACTGTAGATTCTATACTTGATTACTATACGAGAAACTGTCAGTTTGAATCATCATGCATATAAAAATGCGTGCGGTAAAGTGGCTAACAGGCAAACGACATGCAATAGGTTAACTTATGAACTAATATATGGATAAGATATGCAATATATATTTGTGTGTATGGGTGTCTGTGTGTGTATGTAGGTAATAACAGTAATGTAATAATGAGTCGTATATGTCCCCGTTCCACGGAAGAATTTCAAGATTAATGTGATTTTTCGGCAATAATTCAAATCAAATATAACATTTTAATTTAGTTTCCCGAAGCAGTTAAAATTGCTAAGTGCATAGTTAAATTTGCCGAGATAATCTCCTGCATTCTGTTTATAGTAATAATTATTATGGGTTATAATAAATTTTACTACGTTACACAGTAAAACTTCCAACACTAAAATTTCACTACGTTAGATATCAATTTTTACTGCAGTCAAAGTAAGTCCCACGATTACTGTGTTTCACAGTAGTTTTTATTAAGGATTATGGAAAATTTTATAATATCAGTTCTGCCAATACAAGAGCCCATAAACATATATGCTCATAGAACTACAAAGTTCTTTCATATAACTGGCGAGCGGCGAGTTTTCGAGAGAAAGAGAGAGAGAGAGAAAGGAGAGAAAGTTTGAATAATTAATAGTCGTCGGCGTCGGTGGATAAAAAAGTTGAAAAATTGAAAGGGATCGAGCTCGGGGATTATTGATTTTCGCTGGATGTAGACGACGAGCGAAGGTGGAGTATAACGATCTATTAACTTCTCTCTCTCTCTCTCTCTCACACACACACATTCTTGTTCTCTCTCGATCGTGCATGTAGAGCGGGAGGAGGGAAAGCAAGCGACATTAACGCAACCCAGCAGAGCCCTTCAGCGTGTTTCAGCCCCTTCTCTCGTGTATTAAGGAGTGCTTCGCTCGCGCGCGCGAACGGCCGATGACCTTCTTTGACGCGTATGTACACACACATGCGCACGCGCGCATACACACACAAGTCGATTTCGTCGTCATAATTAAGGGACTGTGCGGAGCACGCGTTGCGTGTCTGTAACGGTAGACGCGGATAGGGGACACGTAGAGAACCGGTCGACTTTTCCGCGAAGGCAACGGTGCTGTGTTCTGTCCTCTCTCTCTCCCCTGTAATCAGATGAGAACTCGCGACATGTCAAAGGGTATACCTGCTTAGCTGCCGGGAGAGATAAGAACGGAAAATGACGCTGATCCGATAATCTGGCCGCGAGTCTACTTCTTCGTGTGCTCTCTCTCTGTCACTCTCTCACTCTCTCTCTCTCTCTCTCTCTCTCTCTCTCTCTCTCTCTCTCTCTCTCATCTCTCTCTCTCTCTCTCTCTCTCTCTCTCTCCCTCCCTCTCTCTCTGACTCTCTCTATGTACAACGGCTGTGCCAAGTGTGCCAACGCCGGGCGACGACGTAGGCAAGTATTGATCGAATAAACATTCGGCGCTGAACCCTCCTCAACCGGAGACCGATCGCTACTAATTCCATCGGAATATAAAACACTCGATCTTTCAATATTGTTGTAATGTTAGAGTGCAGCGGGTGGATCCGATGACGGACGATATTATACCAGAGGGGAGCGGCTATGATATAGCTGCTCTTTATGGATTTTTCCTTGATAGCTGTAATGCCGACGTTTCACGCTGTCATTAATATTTCTTCCCTGCCGGCACCGACCGGCCTATGTACTTACCTCCAATGATTCTCGTCCGAGGTGCGCTATCTCGCTCGTCGACCGATTGACCGGCGACTATTCCTCGCGATAATCGTATCTTCCCGTGCTATTCAAACGCATCGCCAGCTTTGCTCTGCCGTTCTGCAGAAACGATTGGGCTGAATCGACAAATGCCAGTTGCGCGCGTAAAGCTCGACGCGTGCAAATTCTGTGTGCTTGCTGCTCAGTTTGAGAAAGCGGTAAAAATGCCTGCGGACGACATATGATCAATTTTCAAATCCACCTTGGCAACGCGTGAAACAGTTGAAGCCAGGGTATAAATCAATCAAGACAGAATGCAAGCTCTCATAAGCCGAATCAAGCGCCACTTGTGTTCAGTCCAGTGGTGTACATAGAGAGATATCGAGTATACTAAAGCCATGACAAGCACTTTCTAAATCAAAGCTTCGCAGCGGAGCATAAAACAAAAAAGGTCTATTAAAGCTCGTGCTAGTGGAGAAACACCATAAATATAAAGAAGAGAGAGAGAGAGAGAGAGAGAGAGAGAGAGAGAGAGAGAGAGAGAGAGAGAGAGAGAGAGAGCGAGAGCGAGAGGCAGGCAGGCAAACAGAGTGGAGTGGTTGCGCGGCGTCGCTCGTGGCGCGGGCATTATCCTGGCATCCGAGAAAGACCGATAAGCCTCGTACGCCGTAGTATCGACTCGCGACAGGCCGCCCGTCATTTGTATCCCCTTCTCTCTCTCCTCTCTCGTGCAATCTGTCGTTGTTCCCGCTCCTCTTCTTTTTTCTCTTCATGCTCCCATAAACCTCGCCCGAATCATCTTTTATCGTCGTCGTCTGAATTAACTCTCCCCCTCCACCCTCTTTCTCGTTCCTTCTTTCCCCGTTCGCCAAAATGAAGCCGTAATAATGCAAAATTGACTTCTAAAGCGCATGCAAATATCTCGCTGGCGTTATTTACATAATATGCTCGCTCACCCGCTGAAAGTAAGAGGTGCATTTTCACTTTGGAAATCGCACGCTGCCCCCCCCCCCTCTCTCTCTCTTTCCCGCGTCAGGTGCTACTGCCACGCATTAACGTAATGAGATGGTTAAAGGTGGAAAAGTGTCGACTGCTTTATCGCGATCCCTCTTCGACTTGTTTTCTCGGCGATTGGTGGCGAGAGAGAAGGAGAGGATGAGCGGGGGACCCGCCGGCGCGATCTACGCAATTTTAATCGTTCGAAAGCCCCGAATGGCTCGGCTCGGCTGGTTTTTCGCTGGGCGTGGTGGTGGCGCAGCCCTCGCGTGAAGCAAGACGACCACGCTCGTCCAGCTGGAGCAGCTAATCCGCGAGCAAAAAAAACAAGAGGGGCAGGGGAAGTGGGGGGGGGGGGGCGGAAAGAAATAAAGGCCAGCCAGCGGGAGTAGAAGCGCGCGGCTGAGAAAGTCAGCGAAAAAATAAAGAGGAGAGCGTGGCGCTGGTTGTGCCGGCGCTGCCCGGGCTCGTCGAGGGGGGCGCCGGCGCTGCTGCCGCGAATCAATAGTGCGTAGTCTCTCGCTCGCGCGCGAGCGGCACGAGCAGCGCTCCCCAGCAGCGCCCGCCCCGACAGCGCCAGACACGCAGGGAGCGGCCGCCGCCACCGCCGCCAGCGCGCCGATGGCCTTACAGCGCCGGGGCTTCTTAAGGATCTCGCTGTTGCTGCCGTTCTTCCTCCTGCGCGGGCTTTGGCCACCGCAACCGGGCCAGGTGCTGGCTTTTCGGAATTGGGATTGGCATCTACTTTCGAGGCGATTAATTATCGGCGACGTCGAGCCGAGCGATTTCCAGTTTGGCCGTATCTATTCGCGGGACACCGTGATGAAATTATTGTTTTGCCGGCAATGGCAGCGTCGGGCGTGCGCGCGCGCGTTTTGAGCGATCGTTCTGACCCCGTTATCTCGATATCGCGTCGAGCCCGCGCGCAGTAATACCGTCGGATCGGTCGATCGATGCGTTCGCTTAAAATTCATTACCGAGATCGAATTTCCACGCCGTATACGGCCGTGGAAAAATAGATAGTTAACGGGGCACGAACGGGGGAGGAAAAATTGAATCGCCGCGAAGGCGAATAGGACAGTCAGACAATCCGTAAACGGCGTTGCCAGCGTGTGGTACTCGCGCGCGAGTAGAAAATGTGCACGATACAGATACGTCAATCAGCCCTCGAGCTCACAGTCGTCGCAGTAAGCCTTCGAGGAAACGTTATTTCAATCTGGCGTCGCCTCTCCCCCAGCCCCGACATTACTTTCCCATCGGACTCAACGCTTTACCCCTTGTTCTGTTTTTTATCGTTGCGCGCGCGAACATGAATTATAAAACGCGTACACGGGCAATCACGTGTCGTCGCGGTAGCATAGATAAGGGTCGTCGTCGACGGGCCAGCGCGCCGCGGCGGCACGTGCCGTTTACACCAAGCCTGAACTTTCGGGGGAATCAGTTCATTTTAATCCGCGCGCGCGCGCGCACGTTATATTTCAGATTATATTCCGAAGGATCGTCGTGTGGCATAGGGTCGGCATCCTCTTTGCATGGGATTATCCGATTTACGCGTGTTTCGCGTTCTCTCCCGCTTGCAAATCCGTAAACACATTTGAGCGACGTGCGCTCCCGATTTTTCGTCGCTGCGAAATAAAAAAATACCAGTAACGAAAAAATAACAAAAAATAAATAAATAATAAATAAATAAATAAGAAAAAAAATTGCTCCCCCTCGTTTCGCAAGCGTCTCGAGTTCTTCGATAAAAGGGGTTGCAGCGCTAGCAGATTAGGAAATTAGAGTTCGAGAGTTCGAGAGTTCGAGAGAGAAGGCTGCAACGGGCTTCCTTTGTTGGAGCTTTTTTCGTCCCCTTGTAGCGTTGCTAGCGCTGGTATCGGTTACCACCACGACACTGTTCTCGAATAAAATCACGAGGTAGAAGAAGTAGAGGGGAAAAGAAACGAAAGGCGATATTAAAAGGGAGTTTCGCTTTTCCGGAATGACCTTCGTAAATCTCGCTTTTTGACCTTTACGACGCTTTTCACTTTTACGATATCGAAATTTATGCCGCGTCCGCGATGTCATAGCTCATACCCAAAGTAGCCGTAAACGGGCTTTCACGCATTTATTTAATATACACTCGACGTTACTCGAGCACTCCTGTTTTTTTCTCTTCTTTTTTCCCTTCGCTCCCATCTGTTGGCGCGCGTGAACGCGACTCTGAGCGATAAGCGATACACGCACGTTCGACTCGTTTGTCTCGGGGACAGTTGTTGCGCTGCCCGCGAGCGCTACAAGCGTCCGGCGTTCTGCTCCTTGCCCACTTTTAAAGCTGCTTTGTTTCGACGTTCACGATGCTCCCGGCGATTCACGGACGTCAACGCTCGAGACAGGAACCTACGTCCCCATCCCTACAGAGACTTTTCCAAAGCTTAGTGTACTATCGAATAATTAAGACATCCAGCGTTCACTGGAGCAACTCGTGTGACGCTTTTCGCTTTTTTATCGTTTACTAAAGACGCGCCTTTAGCTGAAATGTCGTTCGTACCTCGTCGTAATACTTTAAAATCAACGTTTTAATGCATTCGGAAATTCTCCTCTGACTGCACCTTCACTGTCTGCCTGCTTTCAAACAGCCTTGCATTCCTGCGTCTCTGAAAGGGATATTTTTCATCAAGGATTCATTCAACTCGCAAAAGACGCACTCGCAGCGAAAGCAACAAAACGGCTTGGAAAAAGAAAGAGGCAGCTTCGAGTTTCTCCGCAGTCCCGTAAAGTTGAAAATTCGGCTGGGGTGGGAGAAAACAAATAAATAAACGGACGTGCACTCGCGCCGATAAAATTCCGAATATCTCGGGGCCGTGGAGGGACGTGCACGTCCATAGTCGCGTGCGTTCATCCGCGACACGAGAAGAAAGCGCGTCGGGCGAAAATCCGCGAACGGGCCGTTCAAGGTTGCGCGGTGGCGCTGGCTTCTGCCCTCGTTGCTCGGCGTTTCCGGCGAGGAGATCGGAATCGCGGCCCGAGTGACAAAGGAGCTGAATAATTGCTTCCTGCCGTTCTCCATAAATCCGGCCCGCGCGTTTTTTCGAGGGCGGCGGTGCGGCGATCGACTTCGCCGCGGGCCGGCGACTGGCGTTGAGCGCTGCATGCGAGCACGCTCACGCGCGCGAATGCATTTTTTCGCGCCCGTCGGCGAATCCGAAATCGTAGACGTGCCGAGTAAGCTCATTGAAATCTCAATCGAGCGATCGGACTCGCAGAAGCAACAGCAACAAAACGCTTAATCTCGAAACACGAAAGCAGAGTCAACAGAGGGAGAAGTAGCGAGCGACGCGTCGGACAGGGTATCCGTAAAGGAGTCAGGATCGTCGTACGCGACTTCCGTTATCGGGGCTCCCTCTCGGTCTCTCTCTCTCTCTCTCTCTCTCTCTCTCTCCTCTCGCAGCTCTCGCACGCACTTTATTCGACTCGATTTATTTGCGCCTCTCTCATTACCCGACCAAGGTCTTTTATTGCATTCTTATATATACACGCGTTTCTTCTTTTATCTGCATCCGCTCTTGACTCGCTCCTTTTAATCTGTAGCCCCCGCGCTACACTTCTATTCAGCGCCACTTAGTTTGTATGCGCCGGAGGCCCCCTTATCGCTTCGTTTCTCTCGCCTCCCTGCGCCATGCGCCATAGAGACGGTTTTTCGAAAGTTGGCGTTCTTGGGTTCTCTCTAGGCGCGGCCCCTGAATATGCGCATCTCTCTTCTGTTTTAGCGCTCGAGCTTTTCGGGCGAGCACTGCTGCCGCCAATGAAATGCCGATTTTAATTGAATAGCGCTGCCTTGGCGTACGCGCGGCGCTATCAATTTCGAGAGATCTTTACGCCGCTCCACCGCCAGCAGTTCCTTTTTTCCTCTTTGGCTCGCTTCGACTTGTCGGTTAATTGTACCTGGGGCACACTCTACGCCAGTGCTCGAGATTTATATATATATATATATATTTTTTTTTTCTCTCTCATTTGCCCGAGCGATCTTTCACATTTCACGGACAATAAAATTTAGGTTCCAACCCATAAGTTACACCCCCGTATGGTTTTCTATGAACTACCATGACACAGTGGACTCGAAAAGCGCGAAGGTCGAACTGTCCCCTTGGTCCTTGCGCTATATATAAAGCAATCGACCAAGTACTATCGTTAGATATTGCTGTGGCGGTGCAACGAGACGTTTGCGCATCATTGAAGATCACCGACGCAAGACGTCTAGGGCAGGGTCTGTCTTCTTTAGCCCTACTGAAGAGTCGTACAGAGGCAGACCCGGGACGAAACTGCTTGTCGTGGTCGTTTTAATCTTAGCTTCACGGGATAAATCTTTGACGATGAATAGCTTACTCGAAGATGAATCGCAGAAGAATTACGCGCATCACCTGAAGATCCGCTCCACGAAGATTGACATCTCCACGAAGATTGACAACGGCGTCGCCATCAATGAAGTTCGCATCGTGCGAAAGTCGTGACGTTACAGTGCATGCGGACGACACCACGGTTTTGCATCGAGCTCGTGGCAAAGTCGTACTCTCCGTACTACGTCTTTGAATGTAAATGTAATGTGATTTTATCGGGGCATTGAACGTTTAATTCATATCTAAGAGCAACAGTACAGCTTTCTTTTTTAATTTTAAAAATTTTTTTAGTTTATTCGTGATTTGATAAGCTGCAAAATAGTTACGTGATAAGCTGCTATGTGATAATACGTAAATGATGTGCACCTTCATGAAAGGTTATTGCAGTTTTTGTAGATGGTTAAATGTTCGAAATGTATATTAGTACAGTTGGCATGAATTTAATATCAATTAATTGATTCAATCATACTAACCTCAAAATAAAAACCGACAAATACCTCGATAGAGATATTAACTGAACTTTGTTTTATGTGAAAGTTCCAATATATAAAGTAGGCAATGATAAAAGATATAAATCGATTTATTTATTAAAGTTTTATGAAATTACGTAAAATATTAAAAAGTTCTTTGAAAATGCATTTTAAGTATAACTGTGAACACCTGCCGAAGTACGTTATTTTTAACATTATGAAAAATATGATTATAAAACTATAATTTTTTCAGAACTTATATTAAATTTTTTATCGTGCTTTTCAAACTTTTAAATGGTGATTTTTTAACATAGAACTTAGGATGATAAAAGCTTGAAATTTTATTGGCAACATTTAAAAATCATGGGTATATCAATGTAACTGCATATTTATTTACCAATAAATAATATTACGGGCTATATATCAAATCAAGGAAATATTTAATGCGAATTTTCAATTTCATCAATAAAAGTTTTGATTGATATTCGTGCACGAAGGAATACAAAAAAGACGAAGGTGTTGGACATCACTGGTGATTATAAAAGATGAAATTTCATGCTAAGTTGAAGATTTCATTATTCGTTGAAAGCAATTGCATTTGCTGATCGCAATTTGCCGCGTTAACGTTTGCGCAAGTTGTTTGTTTATCCGAAAAAGTTCAGAATTGTTTAGCGTCTAGGGCAGGGTTCGCTTACGTAGCCCTACTGATGAGTCCTGTAGGCGAACCCGGGACGAAACGCTCACGCTTTAATCGCGCGTTAACCGCGCTCGCGAGCTCAGTCAACAACCAAATGAAAATTTGTCAAACAGTCACGAGCACGACACAGCAATGTTTTACGATACGATACGGCGTCGCTCGACCCGGCCAATTTCTGTCCCACCACGTCGCTCGGCGTCGCCACGTGACAAATCCCCCCCCCCCCCCCCCCACCACGACAACATTTCAATTTTAATTCCGAGCATAGCTAATAGAAAACTTTATGGCCACGCGCAGTTTATAATACAACGCCTTTTGGCGGCAGCCGGGCGCGCCGTAATCAGAGAGAGCCGAACCCCAAAACTTCATCTAGCATCCAAAATAAGTATTTCTCTGCCCTTCGCTTAATACTTTGACGTTGTTCCGGGAGGGGGGGGGGATGCTACCCTCCTACAACGGCCGCCTTTTGCTTTGATACCGCCAAAGTATGCTCGGCACGCGTGCGCACCATCGCTGGAAATACTCGAGAGCCCGGGACACTGCTCTTTTTTTTTTTTTTTTCCATCTCCCTCTCCGTCGCGACGAGAGAAACCCCATCGCGCGCGATAGCAGATGTCAACGCTCGTTAGAAGCCCCTGGCATGTAAATCGGAGAAAAGACCGTAATAATGAGAAAGCTCCGTTATCGACGTAGCCGCGTGCTTCTGCGCGGCCCAACGTATGTAATCTACGAGAGAGCTCGTTGCCGGAAATCGCGCAGTTCTCTTTCTCGATTGGCCCTTTTTTCCTCTTCTCCGCTACTCGTAACCCAGTCGTCCTTTCCTCTGTATCCTCGCCGCGCCTCTCTCTTTCTCGCGTCCGATCTCGTTACGCTCGCAGTCTTTCCGCGGCTCAGCAGGGGTCGTAGCTCGGTTTTCTTGCTGTCTCTATTGTCTCGCATACTCTTTTCCACGCGCCCGGCAACAACGACGTTCTCTTCGCGCTTACTCTCTTGTCGTATAGAAAAATACTCGGTGCTCTGGATAAACATTCTGGCTGCGAAAACTCGAGGTCGCACACGCGCGAATGCTAGTTACATACCATTTCGGCGTCGTATCCGAGACAAAGCGTCACGACATGTCGTTAATCTCGTCAAATCGCGGAATCGCCTTTTTCTGCCACAGTCGAACCCGGCAGACGACGAGTGGGTGAAAATTTCACGCTCGATATGTCAGGGCACAAAGCCATCCGCGTTTATAAAGGAAACTGCCGGCAGAGAGAGAAAGAGAGAGCGAGAGAGAAAAGAAGAGGCTCCTTGTGCACATCGCAGCTGCATACTGGCGCGCGCTCAGCGGCGGCAGTAAGCACGTAACAAGCTCCCTTTCCCCGCGGCGCACACGCGCATAGCAACAAGCTCGAGGGAGCAGGCACAAAAGGGGTTGGCGTCCTGTTGATAAGCGACGCGGCGACGGGATGATCCCTTGCCTCGTCTCTGTTTTAATAGCGTCTGGCACAGTGGCCTATAGGCAGCGCTCGCCGAAAACCTTTGCACGTTGGCTCCTCGCGTACGTGTTTGTTTTTGACGATGACGACGACGACGACGACGACGGCGACGGCGACAATTAAATCGTTACCTTCGCCGCTGCCGATTTGTTTGCTTATAGCGAGGCGCCGTCGCGGAGTTGTACTTGATTGGCCTATTCAATTGTCTCGGCGACGGCGGCGGCGCTACTGCAGTCGCCCAGATAATTCAGCTCTGCCAAAGCCGCTTTTGTGCCGCACAGACTCGATTGTTTCAGGCTAGTACAGCTATTCGCGCAGCAGTAGCATCAGAGTTTGCTCTCTTTTCCCTCTGTTTCTTTCTCTCTCTCGCCTTTGTCCTGGTTTTTGTGCTTTATCCTTTCTGCACGGCGTGCCAAGGAATCGAGAGCGCAGCGTTTGGCGAGTGTCACGGAACAGACCGAACCTGCCCGTTCGCGCTGGGCCAGTCTTCGTGGCAGTCGAACGCGATGTGGCGTCAAGGACTGTTACACGGGGTAGGCTATCTTGGCAGGCATCGCGATCGATAATCCAGGACGGAAGGGGGGGGGCTTGGTTCTCCCTGCCATTTTTAAACGGCCCTCACGCGCGAGCAAAAATAAATCCCCGCGCGAACAAAGGCCGCGCGTCGGTGGCGAAAAAGCGCGAGCGAGAGCTCGCCCCTCCCTCCGTCCGCTCCTCGCTCGCCAGCCCGTCTAATGAAATCGCGCTCTCTCCTTTTCTCCGAGCGAGGGTGCGACACGCGTGCACACTCTGCATTGCGTCTTGCCGCCGAGGTATCACTTTTTTCACGCGTGATCGATAGATACTCTCTCCCTGAATTCTCGCGCGACAATCCGAAGACGTGATTGTTTTAGCGGGAAACCTTTGGCTTGTTTCCTTTCATCGATAGGCTCGAAGGCCGAGGGAGAGAGAGAGAGAGGCCGTCGTCGCGATCGTTATATTCTAATAGCGTCTGGCGACTTGCCATCGGGCTTCCGCGTTCGACGTCTCGTTACGTTTCCCTCCGCCTTTTTCGCCGACGCTGACTTTAATTGTTACACCTGGGCGACGAGCGAGAACGAGTGTAACAGGTTTTTTGGCGGCAGACGTGCAAAAAAGAGAGAGAGAGAGAGAGAGAGAGAGAGAGAGAGAGAGAGAGAGAGAGAGAGAGAGAGAGAGAGACTCGAAAAGAGCAGCTTAATTTTGAAGAAATTCAAGAGGCCGTGAGAAAGCCCTGATAATTGTGCTGGCCGCGCGCCGTGTGTGCCGGCGGACTCGCGCTTTAATTGTTTTGGCCGCCGCGCGCGCGCTCGGGCGTATTCCCACGTTTACCTAAAATTTAACTTTCATCCCCGCCACTCCGCCGCTCGCCAGCAGACTGCAGCTAGTTTCGCGCCGCAATTGGAAAGCCAAATATAATAAGCGAGGATGAAAAAGGGAATTTTTCGGCATAATTTATTTTCCCATTGATTTATTCATTTATTTTTAATTGTTCTAAAAAGTGCAGTTCGGGGCCAGCTGGTCAATCTGAAAAAAAAAGAATAAAAAAACAATCGAGCGAATCCGACGCTCGAGAATCGAGCCGTAATCTACGCCTGTTTGCGCCGAATGGGTCTACCGGAAAAGAAAGAAAAGTCATTTCAGTGCGATCAATTGGAAACGAAAGGGACAAGTGCACGCGCGACGCTCGCTCCTTCCTTCACGCTCACGAAGGGACAAAGCGCTTCGATGCACACGCGCAGCGCAACATATCGAAAGCTCGACGAACTCGCCTCGAGTTTCGCGCGCGCCAACAACAACGAGGAAAATTTCAAATTCCAAGCGTCTCGCGGGTCGGGGGAAGGTCTGACGTCTCGCAAATTAGGTTTTTTCCATAGCTGTCGTCAGCACATTCGCCCAAGCGGCAACAGCAGCCCTTGCTTCTCCTATATGCGCCGCCTCCGACTCCGAAACGTTTAGAAAAATATAGCAGACACACGAGCTGCCGTGGCAATGTTGCGACTTGTAATTGCAGCTAACCCACCTATACGCTGGAGATTAGAGGCGTATAGGTCCTGCTTTCATAATTTTCGTCCGATTGCACTTCCAAAATATAGAAAAGTCACTGTTTTTTATTCGACAAAATTACAAAGAGAAAATTGATCGTACCCGTGGTTTGGTGGATTCTCAGCCGGATGATCCTAAATATGTACGCGGCCTTGACGATGAAAAGGGGGCAGCGAAAATTTCTCGTTCTTCTCTCTCTTTCGAGGTCGACACGTGTTTGGGAGTAGTCGAGCACGTGTCGTGTCTGCTAGTGACGCTGGTCTTCTTTGATGATTGGCGACGAGAGCGAGAGCTTTCTGCTCTCTCTCCGTCCCGTAGAATTTTCTTACGAGGAGTCCGTTTTTCCTAGCTGTTTTGCCGCTGACGTTTCCTCTCGCATGGTCCGCCGCGTCGGGGCGATTTATTTTTTCTTAAAGAGGCGAAATAATAGATATGCCCGAGTTTTCTCTCGTGTCGCGCGATTGATGAGCGATTTTCCCGTTTGACAAGCTTCCCCGACGCAAGTCGCTCGTGCGCGAGTTATCGACAGCTCTTAGCTACCCGCGTCGCGTTAATGTCCCATTTGTGGACACGCGTGCGTCAACCCATACACGCGAAAAATCTGACGCGCCAGTGGGCCAACGAACCCGAGCGTCCGACGTCCGACGACGCGAGCGTTGCACATTAACGTTGCATTTGCGGGAGATCTCGCTCGACAGGAAGCCCCATCTAATTGTCGCGGCTTCTGGCGTCGCTTTTTTTTTTTTTTTTTTTTTTTTTTTTCTCTGTTAATCCACGCCGCCATTCGAACTCTCCGGCGAATAATTCAGGCGACGGACAGCGCAAACTCCATTCACATTTCCGTTAAATAAAGCTCAGTTCAAACGAACGACGCACGCTAGCGCGTCACGCGCGGCCAGCCGTACGCGTATTTCCTCGCCCCTTCTCTCGCTCGTGGCGGACACGTCCAGCGGCACGCGCTATAAAAATGTAGCTTTAGCGGGTAATTAGATTCCCGTGGCTGCTGCTGGCGATCGCGCCTCGATAAAAACGGCCTGAGTGTATAAATAACAATGGCGGAGAGCGCGGGCGCGAGAGTGGCATTAGCCCTCCTTGCAAATCAGGATAAACAAGAGGACTTTTTTCCCTGCTCGTTGCTTGCTACCGCGCTCGTTCGTCGAATTTCAATCAATATCGGATGGAAAGAAGTGGATATGCTGCCTGCTGCTGCTGCTGTGCCCAATAAATTCGGGGCAGAGAGAGAGAGAACGAATGGATGCAATCGAATGTACGTCGATTGGAACATGCGCACATATGCTCGTTTATTTATTCGTTTGGCACTCGATTTTTTTTTTGCGCTAACTTCTTTTTCGCAATTTTCATTAGATTTTACATTTTTCATCGGAGCAAATGTCAATTATAGCGGCTTTACTTGCAAAACAACGTTTCCAAAAAGAAAATAAAACTGGTAAAAACGTTTTCGTGTATTCGTACGCTCGTACCAGTAGATACACGCGTCTAGGGGGGGAGAAACTGTATAATTTTATAAAAGAACGATAAATTTGAGGAGAAAAAGCAATAACGATAAATTTTGATAATCTTCGAGGCGAGGGAGTGAGCTTGCGAGCTATTGTAGTGGTCGTCGTTGAAATTTCCTCGTTCCCGTGTCGCACCGTGGCTGTGACGAATCTCAATTCTCTCTCTCTCTCTCTCTCTCTCGAACGAACGAACGAAGTTCAGAATAGCGCACGGCCGACGAGCTCGATTATTTTCAAATCGCTCGTTTAATTACAAAACGTTCCGTGTAAATAACGAGTGAACGGATATTGCAACGATTAATGTTATTTCCGTTTGGCTTTCTCGCCGCGATAAAAATCGACGGACGAGATTCCGAAATTCAACCAAGAATCCTATCACAAGTGCCGGTTTTTTGCCACTCCAGAAATATTCTCTTTTCTATCTTTCTATTCGGGATTTCGAGGTGAAACGCGTGCGTTTTCACAGATCGAAAACCAAGGCTAATTGTTTCATATCCAATTAGTGCTTCGCAATATAAGTTCTTCGTCCAAAAAAAGAAGAATAAATAATAAATTCCATACGTTCCATCTTCCCCCCAAAAAAATCTTCTATATTAACTTTCACGCAGAAAGAAATAGAGAGATAGAGAGAGAGAGAGAGAGAGAGAGAGAGAGAGAGAGAGAGAGAGAGAGAGGGAGCATTATTCATAAACGCTGAAAAGGCTGGTAGAATGCTTATAGCATGAAGAAGAGCCGGAGAGCAACACAAAGATCCGCCGGTAATTTCCGAGCTAGCGATTTTCCTCGCGGTTTCATTCATCCCGACTCTCTCTCTTGAGCGCGGCGACGGCGGCGGTGGTGGCGGCGGCGGCGGCAGAAGAACTCGAAATTAACCGCGGCGAGAGAGAAGGTGGAGCGCGCGCGGGCGTGGGTGACTGCTATTTCCCCATTCTGTCTTTCCTCGGGGCTGCCGGTGCCGCTGCCGTCGCCGCCGCCGCCGCCGGGGCTCGTCCTTCGATGGCCGGAAGCGTAATTAGTTAATTACGTCCAGCGCGCCGTCCGATCGTCGTTCTGTCGCCCTCCTCTTCGTCTTTTTTTCTTTTACGGCGATTCCCCGTGTCGCGTTTTCCACTGCTCCGATGATCAGCCGACTAACGGAAAACCCGCCGCGGCCGCGCTCGGTCGGCCGAGGCTCGATCGATAGTCGCGCGGTGACCAAATGATTCGAGGCCGACGCTGGCTAATAAAGCGCAAAAGGAGGTCGATGAGTAATCGCCAAGGCGGACGCGCCCCGTCGACGGCGGTCGCTGGCCGCCAAGCATTCGCGCGGCGGGGAGAGGACGAGGCGAGCTGTCCGATCCGGAGGCGCACGGCAGCGAGAGGGAAAATTGCTTGGCCCGGCTCTTTCGCGTGTAGGCCGACGCTGCCCGCGGACAACCGCGAGATAGGCGAAAGTGGAACGACCCGCGCGACTCGCTCGGCGACGACACTGACGGTTTTTTTTTCTCTTATCTGGCAGTCGTCGGCCACCGCGGCGGCGCCGCCCCGGGGCTCCTTCCTTCCAGTCGAGCTATTTTCTCGGAATTGCATTGCTCGGCGCTGCCGCCTCTCCTCTCGGTTTTATTGTAAAGCCGATGATTTTGTTGCTCGCTTTTATCGCCGAGCCCCGTTGCATTCTTCGGCGAGCTGCCGCCCCGCGCAAGAGCTTCATCTGTCTCTCGGCTTCAATTACCCTGCTGCTTTATTGTTGAATTTCCAAAACAGCTGGACGCCAGGCGGAGTAATACCATCTCGCGCCGCCGAGCACAACTATCTAGCCGGTAAGGAGCCCAGCGCAAGCCGTTGCATCTCCGACTCGACTGGCAAGATTCGACGCTCGAGTCGTTCCTAAACTTCTCAGTAATCCACTGCCATCTCCCTCTCTCCCTCTCCCTCTCCCTCTCCCTCTGCCTCTGTTTCAGTGCGAGATCGATTTCATTCAAAATAGCTATTCCTCTCTCTTTCTCTCTGTCTTGTTCGAATGGTACTCAACGATGCACTGCCTGAAACGTGACTTTTTTTATCTCTTTTCCACTTTTTAACGTCGCTGAAGATTTCGCAATTACACTCCTGTCGTCGGTCGCCGAGTACGACCCCGCGTGTACAATGGGCATATGCGCGCGCGAGGTGAGTCCGGAGTGTTCGGGTCGCGCGCGCTTATCCAGAAAAGGAAAGTGCGAGAGCCCTAAAAAGAAAGAGACAGAGTGAGAGAGCGAAAAGGTGTGCGCAATTAGTATCTGGTTTCGCGCGGATCGCGATCGAGTCGAGCTCTGCGAAAAGTTCCGCGAGAGAGAGAGAGAGAGAGAGAGAGAGAGAGAGAGAGAGAGAGAGAGAGAGCGAGAGCTCTATTTCGCGGTAATTTATTCCCCGGCGTGGTTTATTTTGATCGTATTCAGTCGGAGGCTGTAATGGACGCAGACGCGCGCTGCTGCGTTGCCGCGAAAGGGATAACAATGATAATATTGGTTTAGTCTATTTCCGAGGGCGAGAACCAGGCGAAAACGTTGGCGCGCGCGCGCGAGATATAGCGAGAGAGAGAGAGAGAGAGAGAGAGAGATTCGCGGTGAATTTTTGATGTGTCTACCACAGCCGCGCGCTGTAGGATTAATTCCAGCCTCGCATGACTTTGATTGAATTAAATTATTATATACTCCGCGTCGATCCTCGCGAACGAGCTTCTTCATAATCTTATGTTCTATTCAGGGACTGCACTGCGAGATTTTCTCTTCTCTCTCTACATCTGATTCAATATCCCCCCTCCTTCCATCTTCCACCCGTCCTCCCGCTACTTTAAACAAGTCGAATAATTGATTGGCACTGATACCTTGATCATGTTTGTCTGCAAATGCAATCGGCCCGGATGATATTCAACTTTATAATTGATCTGCTCGTGTTTGGAGTCGCACTAACGAAGATCGACGTATCGCCGTTCCCGCGCGACGTAATCGAGCAACGGCTCTCTTATTTCTCGCGCCGTGTCCTACGAGGAAAAGGATTAGCCGGGCGACGCGTCGCGCGCCTAATGAATTTGCCCTCATCGCGCCTTACCGCTGAACATGGCGATTTTCACACACGCGCGCGCGCTATCCACTCTAATTACACGAAAAACCGAGCGAAGGAAAATCAACCGTAAGATCCTGAGTTTAAACATTTCGCGTGGCTCTCATTAAAACGTCGCCTCGTCGTCGTCGTCGTCGTCGTCGTCGTCGTCGTCGTCGTCGTCGTCGTCGTCATCGTCATCGTCATCGTCATCGTCATCGTCATCGTCATCGTCATCGTTCGCCCTCTCCCCCCGTAAACGCCAGCGAGCTAATCATCGCGCTAATTAATTAGAGCGCGCGCTCCAGTTTCGCTTTTTCGACGATCCCAGTGGCAGTCGCGCGGTAGAAGAAAACAGGGAGGCAATTAGCCGCAATGGAAATTTCGCGCGAGCGTAGCTGTTCGGTGATCGAGACATCGGTCCATCGTTCGTACTGTGGTGAGCGTCATCGGGTTATCGATCGGGGCCCCGGTTGGCTCTGCTTATTTCCCCGGCCGCGGCCGTTCGTCCTCGCGACTGCGAGCGCACGCGGCGCGTGAGGCCCGCCGTCCGCAACCACGCGTGCCTGTTTCGAACGAGCGACGAGATGCCGATGCCCCCGCGGCAGCGCGGCACTTCCCGCTGCGAGACGCCCTTTCGCAGCCTGCTAAAGCCTCCTCTCGCCGCCTCCAGCCACTCGTGGGTGGAGTTCTCTCGACGCTGACGCTGCGCTATTGCACGGCCAGTCGTCCTGTTTGTTTGGCTTTCCTTTTTCTTTGTTTTTCCCTTTATTTCTTGCTTCTGGAACAACAGGATGATACTTGTAATTTGACGGGTTTGCACGTCCATCATTGGCTGCGCAAGCTTGCGAGAAAGTTCAAGTCGCTTGCATCGCTTTGTTGGTTCAGAGACGGAAAGTTGGAAGGGAAACGGAGGCTGGTCTCGCGTGATCGAATTGTCATTATACACCGCGAATAACCGTGGTGTCGCTCTGCTTCCCGAACCAATTGAAACGGTGCATTGTATGTAACCTCGCGTCGCCGTAAACTTCAATCCACTCTTGTTAGCAGCCAGCGTGGCGAAAGCGAGAAGAAGAGAGGAGCAGCGCGAAAGTCGCAGACTGTCGGATCCAAATGAAAACGCACGCCGACGCTCGGCCGGGAGGGTAGAACAATGATCAGCCGACGCGCGGCGGCGAGCCACTCTGTTATCCGTCTAAAACCCCGTGGCTGGCGCGCGGAGATGTATTAAACATCGAGTGCGAAAAAAAGAGCGGCCGAGAGCGAGCCCCGGCCGGAAGGGAAAGCGTAGCAAGGTTTTTCCGGGTGCCCTCGGAGTCGCGTTAATATACACGGCCGCGCGCTCGCTGCATTGTTGTCGGCAGAGGGAGAGAGAGAGAGAGAGAGAGAGAGTGAGTGCGAGAGACAAAGCTCGCGCCGCGACGCCGCGCCCCCTTAATGAAAAGTAAGCCCCGCGTCCCGGTCCCCCCCCCCCCCCCTCCCGTCGCGCGTTCGTTAATGCGTCGCGCGCGACGACTGAAAACAATTATGCCCGAGCACGCGTCTTCTCTCGATATTCCAAGCAGCCCGGGAGGAGGAAGCCTTTGATAAGTTCGCTCGGCAGATAAGGAGCCTCGAGATTTTCAATTTCGCGGACTTTTTTTTTTCTTTTTTTTTGCCGCCCTACGTCTTCCTTCCTACGTCGCTCGCTCGCTTTGGAAACTTGCCTAATGATACGGCCAACTTTTTTAATGGGGCGGGAGGGGGTGGAGTAATGCGTCCTCGACGTCGAGGAGCGGCCGCGCTCTTGGCATTTGCATAATCGTATCTTCGCTCGGTTAGCTGCGTACGCGCTATCGTCGTCCGAGCAATAGCTGTAAATACTCGAATATCGCGGCGAGTGGAGTCGCCCTCTCGCGATCCGGATATTCATATAGAGCTTGGCCCCAGCGATAGAGTAATCAGATAGGTCCCGGTAACTGGGCACTTTCCGCCGACACGCGCGTTCCGCAGCGAGCGAGCCGCTGCAAACCTATCCAATTACCGATACACGCTGAACCGCTCAGATGTTGGCCTTAATTTCGCCGTCCGCCGCGCGGCTGATATTGAAATGCCCGTCCCGCGCGCGCTCTCACCAACTCTCTCGGAGCTGCCGAATGAAGCACGCTAATCATCCGAAACACGCTGCGCGCGCGCGCACACGCGTATGTACACAGACACAGAGCTTCGCGTACACACCCTTAAAAATAATTAACGTCCCGCGCGCGATTTCGCCATGAATTCTGAGCATCTCGCCGACGGACGGCGGAGTATACTATCCGGCATTTCAACTGCTGGTCTGTTGCTGCTGCTGACCCAAAGTATGCGCTTGCGCGAGACCATCGCTTACTCGTACACACTTTCCTTTGTTTAACCCTTGCTCCGAGTAGTACGGATTTTCTCTCGATGTACACCAGTTTGCGGTAAACACGTCGGCCAGGTACTGCATGGTTGAATTAATAAAGGCGATCGAACGAGCTACAATTGAATTCCGACCTTGATCCAATAAATGTAAGGTCCGCGTTCGAAATATCGTTTATGCCGTAGCACATTGATGGCATTGGCTGCCAAACAACCGTCAAATTATCGGTAATCATTGGCGAACGATTTGGCAGCCGTCAGCGGGATGAAAGGCGGCCGGGATGGCGAAAAAGCAGGCGACTAAGGCTCGCTCGCGCGCGCCTCGATCGAATGCGCTCGCTAATTGCGTTCAAACTAAAATAGCCAGCTCGCTGAACAGCTGCAGGCAGCATGCGAGATAGTACGTGGCATGGGGGTGTATAGAGCCAACAGAAGAGCCTGCTCGTGTAATCGCTCGGCTATATTGACAGGCCGCCGCCGCTGCTTTAGCCGAGCGAGAGAGGATACCGGAAGGTAATAGTCGATTGGCATTCGATAATTAGTCGCGTAAGTTGTGCGAGAAAACGACTTGCGCGCGCTCGGCCCTTTGATCCTCGCGTATTAATCACACGTGCAGACGCTCGGTTGCCAGGCTTCGCCAAGTGCAGCGCGCTGCGCCCTTCGCCCGCGACGACGAGCGTCTAACCAGTCGACGAAACGCAAAAGACGTCCATCGTTAATCAGTACTCGAAGTGGCGCGCCAGGAGGAGCTGTGTACTCGGTACTCGACGCGCACAAAAGCGCGATTTGAATGCCATCCGCTTGCCGCTGCTGCCTCTTTCGGATTACGGGCCGCTCTCTCTCTCTCTTTCTGCTCTCCTCGTCGTCGTCGTCCCGGAGATTGCGTCCCTCGAGTGGTGCGCGAGCAGGAACCAGCAAAATGAATTTTCCGCGAGCAGCGCTCCTCTCCTCCTCGTCGCCCTTTGTGCCCGGATTTTCGTCGATTCTTTTCTCATGGCGAATTTCATGCGAAATCGGATCGTCTCCTCTCTTTCTCTCTCTCTCTCTCTCTCTCTCCTTCTCCTTCTTTTCTCTCGCGCCGAGCGACGACGGCTTATTGCCCTTCCACGACCGGCTCAGCGCTACCACTGTGTTGCAAATCATATTTTCACCCCCTCCCTCGTCTCCGTTCTCCCCGCGCCAGATATATATTTTTCGCTTCTGAATTATTCATTGCTTGGACTTTTTTTTTGCTCGTCTCTCTGTCGATTGCAATTTTATTATCGATCGACAATTAGAAATGGATTGCGGCGGCTTTATTTCTCCAAAACTGACGTATTTTAATCTACTTTCTTGTTCGAATGATTTTTCACGAGCATGGAATGGTTAGAAAAACGTGGGAACGGGGACGGCTGGTGAAGCAAACGCTCAGCGAGTGAGTGTAAATATATACATATATATATATAAGGAAAAAGCAGTTGAATTGGGAACACGGCTGTTAGATCGTACGAGAAACGGCGCGTTGAGATGAATCCATTCGGATCAATGTTGCTATTTATAAGTCTCGCAAGTGAATTGCACGGCAAACTAACTCGAATTGCATTACAGAAGCTGCAAACGATCGGCGAGGACTTCTGCGGTTTGGACGTCAACACTCCGTTGGGCGGTCGAGAAGCGATGCTCGCGGTGCCAGTGCTCACCTTCGAGGAAACCCTGCTGACCGCCGTCGCTGCCACATCCACCAGCGACTACACCGTCGTCTTCCTCGGCACCCACAAGGGACACCTGAAGAAGGTAACGACGCATCTACCGCCGGCCGATAAGGCACAACTGGCTGCGAGTAACGAATGATCGATGTTTATCGCTCGCGTCCGCACATTGACGCGGCCCTCGTTCAAAATTGATAACGTCGCGCACTCGGTGATCACGCGCGATCGCTTTTCGATTTTATCCTCTTGTTCCGATAACGTGGCCTGTCCGGACTTTCGAAAGAGCGTCGATTTGCCAGCAGGAGGAAGCGAGCGAACCGCCTATCCTCGAGGCGCGGGCCGTGCGTCGGAAAGTGGAAGAGCCGCGACGAGTTTCGTACGACAAACGCTATTGTCGCACGAACGAAGGAAAGGAGGAACAATTACCCGCGAATGACCTTTGATAAAGCCGGCCGACTGTTTGGTCGGATTTATTACGGGACCGGCACGCGCAGTCGAGACGCCCGAGAGGAGAATAAAATAAAGAATGCAAAATTTCCCGGACGTGCAAAGTTTGCCAATAAAATCCCGTTTAGGGGGCGCTCGCGCGAGTTCTTAATAACGAAATTCGCGGCGGCGCGAGTCTGAAGTGGACGGTTTGCGAACCGAGCTCGCCGCCGAACGCCAGAGAGAACTCGTTCGAGAGCGGCTCCTCTGGCAAGCGCAAGTACGGGCCGATCGATAAGGAGATGCGCCCCGCTTGCGTGCGCTCGCTCTCCGTCTCTCCCTCTCGAAAGCCCCGCCCCTCAACGGGGATTATGCACTTATTAATAATAATCGAACTTCGTTACGGACGGATTATAATCGACTCGTCTCTCTCACCTGCTGGTTTTCCGAAACGGACGGCGTATATTCGTGCGGCCGCTGCTTTCTCTCTCGTGCGTCGCCTATATCGACCGCTTTATTTTCTGCCGTCTTTTTCTTTTTCTCTTTGCGGCTGAATGCATTCTACGCGCACGTATGGCGCAGCTTGCGTTTTTACCAAATTAAATTTTCAAATTCCACTTCCAGATTATCTTATCGACTACGAAAAAAGAAAGCTATTCTTAGGGGAGGGGGGCGGCGCGTCACTATAGTTCCTACGATAATCTTTATCGGTTACTCGGGTCAATTGACGATAACGTGAGAAAAAAGACCTTCCGTTGAGCTTCTACATATTCCACGGGTAATGATTGTTGGAAACGCGGTAAAATCCCGCACGCGCGAATCCAAGAATAACGAGATCCAAAAATAGTCGAAACAAATTATTTTGCCGGAACGTCGGCCGAATGAGGAAAAATGGCGGCCAAAAGGAAGAGGAGAAGCAGGTGAATTACAGTCTAAAAAAGGCGCGCGCAGCGATATCTCAGTGGCAAGAAGCGAAAGGGAACCAGCGCAGCGCCTGGGCAAAATAATAATCACAGACGCGGAAAAACGTGGATAATTCACACGCGCTCACACACACACACACACACACACACACACACACACACACACACACACACACATATTGAAGAGAAGCTACGTCCGGGGATAGCGAGTTTTCTCTCTCGGAGAGATCCTCGCGGGCAAATTAATTAGGGTCGTCGCGAGAGCGCAGGCAAGCAGCCGAGGGGTCGGTGATCGCGAAACACTTGGCGCACGCGACTTCATAATCCTCCTCGTAGCCTCGGGCGTAGCTTCGTTATCCTTTACCCCTTTTCTTTCTCTTTGCCCTCCTCCATCCCTGCGCTGACTTTTCCTCGCGGGCCGTTATTAATTTTCGGTGCAGTTTCATCTTTCTTCCCGATAGTTTTTTCGCTTTTAATGAGGCGAAGCGCCAGTCTTTCGATTTTTCCGCCTCTACTCCGTCTTTTCCTCGGCGGGGGCGGGTAACGGGGAAGCAGCTACAGGACGTCTCCCTGCGTCTGATTTTTCGACGAGAGCTCTGTGTACTTTCCATTTGAGCGATGTTTATACTCCACGAGAGAGAAGACTCACTCTCTCTCTCTCTTTTCGGCGGTGCGTCGAGACTCGCGTCTCTTCCTTCTGTCACGGGTCAACGCGCGGGATGTTCGGAAAAGGAGAGCCTGGAAAATTGTACGAGCGTCGATGTTTTGTCGTCGAAGATTTGTCGCGGGTATCCTTGCAGTTTTCGAGGAATTTCAAGAAAAAACCAGCTGAAGGTATCTTTGTCAATTTCGAAGAGGACGATACCTTTCAATAAACGTTGTCGTTAAAAACTAACTCTCTGTCCACGTGCATCGTCACTTGAATTTTATTGCAACAGTCTCACTGTCTGCGATTGCATCTATACAACCGAGACGCTCGACAAGTATTATCGATTGGATTGTGGAAAGAAAAAAAACAAGCAACTTCCGTAAGTGATTCCGCTGAATGATTTGACGGCTGAAGAATAAGGAGCTTTAATATTTTCTCGTTAAGCCGAGGGCAAAGCAGTATACGGAACTATTCGCGCCAGCGACTGTTGAATATTTATAAGAATGCCCCGAATTCTAAACATAATTCGGAACTTTTAATGCATTCATGAAGAATGTCTTGTCTCGCTCACTCGACAAAGGGACAAAGCAGCAGCAGCGGCGTCGACGGCAGCAGAATTCTCACACCCCGAATCAAACGAGCAAGAAACACAAACACTCGCCAGGGTCCAAAGACAGTGTATATATCCACTTGGAAATAGGCGAGCTTCCCTAATCGAGTTTCTTCTCTCTCTCTCTCTCTCTCTCTCTCTCTCGCAGCACCAGCACCAGCGACGTCTCTGGTGAAGACCTTAATTTCACATTATTTCGAAACACAAAAGCTTCTCTCTCTCTTCGCCCAAGCAAAGATTATCCATGGCGAAAAGCTTTTAATCTCAGAGATGGGATAAACATTTTTTCTTCTTCCCTCCTCAAGAGAAAGAGAGAGAGAAAGAGAGTGGAAAACTGGATTATACGTGGGAAAGAGCTCATTAGCTTGATTTCGGTCGACGTGTAACGCGAGTCGCGGCGCGTCTCGTTTTTCGCGAATCGATACTCGATGAAACGAGTCCGCAAGACAGAAAGAGAGAGAAAGAAAGAGAGACATTTTCCACAATGGAATGTGTCGTTCGGATGCTATAGCCCAGCAACTTTCTCCGTCGAGAAATCTGCGGGATTTTTTTCCCTCGGTGAAAGCTCGCAAGCACGGATTCTACGTCCCTTTTTTTTTCAAGTGTTCACTTCTCTCCTCCGCTCGTTTCTTTCCACCCTCGAATTTTATTACGAGTGCTTCGGATTCGAAATATACGTTGTATCTGTTATTACAATATGAAATTCTCGAAAAGTAAATATTTGCAGTTTGCTTCTCACTGAACATTTAGTTTTATTTTATTTTACTTTTTTCACTTTCGATGAACTTTTATTGAAAAGGCCCGGTCGGGTGAATGGGGCTGTGCGCCGAGAGAATTAAAAGAAATGGAATAGCGGTGTTTGACGAATTTTTCCTCGCGCTCGCGCTGCAAATTGAAACTTTTCATTACTAACCACGATCCGCGGAGATGAGCGCGCTTTTCGGCAGGGAAAGCAATCACGCCCGCGAAAACGGAGACGTCAAACTTGTACTGGCACCTACCCGCGGAACGGTCTTCGCGCGGGTATCGGACAGCTTTTCGAACCGAAACGAAAGTCAATTAGTTGAGCGCGAGCCAGGAGGATGGAGCCGAGCATCGAGATGCGCGCGTGTTCTCATTGCCAATGGACTGTCGCATGCTCGGCAAAATGAGGCGCCGTACGCGCGCGATCGTCGTCGCGCCAAGCGCTTTCGGGCGCGTCGAGTTCACTGTGCGAGCGGACATCGGACATCGGCCATAAAGCACACCACCACAGCCGAGCAATAAATTATAGTGCGCGCGTTCTCTCTCTCTCTCTCTCTCTCTCTCTCTCTCTCTCTCTCTCTCTCTCTCTCTCTCTCTCTCTCTCCTCTCTCTCTCTCTCTCTCTCTCTCTCTCTCTCTCTCTCGAAATCCTTAGCGGTCTTATCAGAACGCGAGCGACACCTCGCATATGAATGCACAAAGGAGAGGCGAGCGTCAACGGGGATCAGATGGCTCTGGCCGATAGATCGACCAGCTTATATGCGACTATCGCGATCCTCTCCTCGACTTTCTAGGCTGAGCAAAGCAGAGAGACAGAGAGAGAGAGAGGGAGGGAGAGAGGCAAAAGCCGGATAAGATTGCTCTCGGATTAGATCCGGCTGAGCCGATACGACAAGCCCGTTGATTTAGGGAGAGCGCGGCTGCATATTCGCGCGCGATTGATGTCGCCGCGGCGGCCGCGCGCGCACGAGTGCGCTTCATTTGTCCGTAGACCGAGGTTCGCGACGCTCGAGTGTCGCGCGATGCTGCTAACTGCGCTCGCGCCGTCGGCGAATGACGGTCGCGTGTAGCGATCGGCGTATCGCGAGTGCTTTCGCCTGCGATCATCGTACTACGCGCGCCTCGTTAAAAGTGTACCGACGAACGGTTCGCGGCTCGGCAATTGTGTGCGACTGACGCGTGTCGCTCTGTCGTTGCCAGTCGAACAACTCGACGGCGCGCACGACTCGTCGATTCTCAAATCACGAATGTTAAATTAAGTCGAAAGCAGCGAACGCGCGTAAGACTGATCTGCTGTAATCTGCTTTGACTGCCGCGACGCTCGATACCTTGGCATCCGATATTCTCTATAAGTTGATCCTAAT
>NW_026707160.1:0-28801 GCF_024137745.1 Phymastichus coffea
ATTGTAAGTTTGATAATACGGCAAATCCACGCCCAATTCTTCGAAAAAATAATAGTAGAGAGAGGATAACGTCGTTGAAACTTTTCTACAAAGATAACTTTAATCCGACTGTGAAAAAAATTCTCCCAGGGCGAAAAAAAAACTCGGGAGCTTTGTGGTTTGTATGGTAGAATGCAAATTGAGGCAGACGTAGTGAATAAGGAAAATGTAGACTGGAATTTCGCAGGTCAAAGTGATAAACGAGAATACACCAAGTAAATACAACTGACCCATGGCCGCTACGGTCTGGGCTCAATTCTTTTTATGTTTGTTTACACCTGTCCGCTTTTCTCATCTGCATTCCAAATTGAAAGTGAGCGTGGTCCTTTTCTGCGTAATAACTGCGAATGGTGCGAATTGAATTTCTTTTTTTCTTTCTTTTGAGGGTCCAACATTTTATTGGATTTCCGCAGCTAATCATCATCGTGACACATTTAAAAATTTTCCTGTATTATGGTATTTTATTAATTTACGGAAGACTATTGACGTGGACACGCGTTGATCTTGGTATATACCTTACTGCTAGCGTTGGACGTTGAAAGTTGGCCGCGCGCCGATACAGCTTTATGGCCAATAATTTAACTGGCTCGTCGCAAAAAGTACGCCGATACAGCTTTATGGCCAATAATTTAACTGGCTCGTCGCAAAAGTACGTACTTCCATTTTCACCGATTTATTATTCAATGTAGCACGGCAACCTCAACGCACATCGAATTATTCGTAGAAAATTTCTTTATATTCTTAAACAATAAAACACTATGTATTTGATAATTAATTGCCCTAGGTAGCGTTATAAGCTTTTGGATGAAAAACTAACGAGTTCGAAAAAATGTGGTCTTCAAAAGAAATATAAAAAACTCTTTCAAGCTGGTTGGCCCACTGGTCTCTAACCCTCGAGCGTAATGAATGAAGCCGAGTCCGCGAACACTTTTTACACGCGAAGTGTATTCTACAGATAATCCAGCTCCGGAAAAAATTTTTTTGCCCTTTCTCTTACAAATGGGCTATCGTGTGTCTGATGATTCACCACGTTATTTGTCGAAACATTAGTCAACCTGAATAATTGATTTGATGACCATTAGGCGAGTCGACTCTCTTTACTCCGTCCTCCCCCGGGTAATGGTATTGCCCGGGCAAAAATGGAAGATGCTATCGTCATCTCTTTTTCATTCTTGCACCTATACCGCAGT
Organism: Phymastichus coffea; assembly: GCF_024137745.1. Taxonomy (NCBI): domain Eukaryota; kingdom Metazoa; phylum Arthropoda; class Insecta; order Hymenoptera; family Eulophidae; genus Phymastichus; species Phymastichus coffea. The sequence continues at coordinate 1,230 of NW_026707160.1, forward strand.
GCTAAAAATTGTAATACAATGACGTGACAACAGAGATTGCAATTTCTCATCCACCTCATTCGATATTTTTTATTTGAAAATATTTAGTTCCTGGCAATATTTTGCCTCGAGTAATATATTAACGGGGGTAACTGAATGAATTTATGACCTACATAGAACCAGCACTACGCTGCGAAAAAAATAAACGTGCTTACTGTTATTACCCGGACAAACTCGGAATAGAAGCTTGAATTCTGGAAAAAGTTTTGAAACGAAAACAGCTTCTTTTCCGTTCTTTGAAATATCGTTTTTGGTAATGGAATTGTCGAACCATATAAGGGTTGATACAATAATGCAATCAATAGTGAATTTAGCGTTGACCTACATAACTAAAAATCAATAGAGCTTGTCAAAACTTACGGAAAAATTGCTGAATAAGCACATTCCAGTTGAGTCGCTCGAGTGAAGCCCCACTCGACCAACATAACATTAAAGTAATTATGCGAAGTGCACTTGTATTAATTGCCAACGAAAACAACGAGTTAAATGGTCTTGGGAAAGTGGACTAGTGAATAAATAATGAAATGAGCAAAACAATCAGATAGCACTGTCAGTCGATTGTCCGAAATTCAGGTGTAAATTCGAATAGCACAAGGTTATCGGTTTATTAGCTCGCTAACTTGACATAATACCCCACTGTTACGCAAGAGACCCGCCAATTAAGCTATCCAACGGGTAACGTCTTTGCAAGAACGTCAAATTCAATTTCATATTCCGTCGACGTGTACTTGTATGCGTGTGCGCGCGCGCGCGCGCGAGAAAGTTGCAAAGTGATGAGGCGGTTTTTTCGGCAATCCATCATTTTAATTTAAAATATCAGTCGGACATATAAACTGTTTCGAAGAATCTATCATTGTTAAATAACTTGGCTAAATCAGTTTGAAGCGATAAGCGCAGAAATAATAAATAGAAATTCGCGCTGTTTGCGCGGAAAATGGCGAGTGGATAAATGAAAATCGAAAGACAGAGCGACCATTCCTCTTCGTTCACACGAATGACGGCAGCGGCGGATTCGACACTTTTATCGGTAGTGATCTTTTATTTTTCAACGTCGCACCGATGGAATTATACATCATGAGAGGGAGAGGGAGAAAGAGAGATAAAGAACTCGATTGCAAATACCAGCAGAGAGCTGGACTCTATTATCGGTCGCTCGGCACGTTGATCTCCATCACTGACATTTTTTATTTCTTCGCTCTCCATTTCATTCGTTTTAAAAATCGCCGACGGTGATATAATTGAATTCTCGTGAAAACGCAAGAACGTCGAGTTGAATAGCAACCAAGAGCGCTCTCAGTTTGTGTACTCATTCAAATGTCTGAGACGTGAAAAGCAAGCCAAGGGGGCTACTATATAAGTTGGCTTTATCTATGAAATTCAAAGCAAGTTGCGTCCAAAACTCGCGGCGCAAAATTCATATACGCAAGCTTGCGAGGAGCCCGCGCTAAAAGCGCACCAAGTTTTGCATCCGCTCGCGAAATATATTTGTGTATGTGTGCGTATGTGCGCGCGCGCTGCTGTGTGGTAGGAAAAATAACGGTCGTCGTCAAGTTTTATTCAAAAACACTAATCATATGTAGAAACAGCCAGGTACAAGTATGACAAGTGTGAAAAAAGGGAAAACTGGTGGTGGACTGCGAATGTAGGTGTGTGAGTGAACAAAGTCGAAGAGGGAGAGAGTGGTACTCACGTTTGTGTAGCGCGTTTTGGTGTTAGCGGCAGGACTGTCATTGTCGGCGAGCTGCGGGAGCCTCTCTCTCTCATTCCCGTCGCCGAGGGAGAGAGATGGATATAGACGAGTCGGCGGTGCGCTCGCGCCGAGTCAGCCAACCATAGCCAGCGCGCGCCTCGCGCAGACTCCGACGGACTGGAGCAACAGCGCCACTGTGCACGCTCCTTAGCATCTCGCAAGCACATGTGCTCTCTTTGCTCTAGCCCCGACCCTCCAACCCGTTTTATCCTGAATCCACTATCTCGAGCGCGATGTGGGTCATCCCGCTCGCTCTTGCTTCTGCTGCCACTGGCACGATGTCATCGCGTTTTGCTCGATTTTTACCAATCGTACTACCTTGCATTTGCTTTTCACTTAATTTTTCGTTTGTTTCTGTCTTCTAATGTCGCTCGAGAGCTTTTACTGAATTTATTGGGACTGTTACTTGCTCACGTAGATTTGGAATGTTTGTGGGAAAATATCGCGCTATCGTCTTTCGCATACGAGTTTTCAAGCTCCAGTCCTAAATGCGATTATGAATTTTTGTTTACCGGCAGTGGAAAATACGCGAATATATGATTTCGAGGGAAATTTCGTTACATTGTTTGTATACCAAACGCACACTGTCAGTGCAAGCGCATAATCATAATTGCTGTGAATCAATGAATATTTTTTAATAAAGAAGCATTGATTTGCTAGTCGAACGATCAATATTATTCAGAATATCTCGACTTTTACTCTTTGCATTGCGTGAACTTTAATCAGAAAGTAAAAAATAGCGTAGCCGTACCTACTGCAGTAATGGAAAATGCTCTTTTCAACTATTGACTGGTCCAACTGAAAAGTCCGCTCAGACGTAGAAAAGAAAAAACAAAGACGAAACAAAGGTAGTGTTCCATGACTAAATGTCCGTAAAAAGAGTGAACGCAGAACCCACTGCGTATCGTAAAAGATTAATTGGAAAGGTTGTACTTGCAGTCGCCTAGTTTTGATTTATTGTCAGTGAACGAAATTCTGACTGTAATGAAATTCCGCTCAATCAATCCAATTAGGAGCCTTATCAAGATTGATGAAAAGCATCGAAGTGTAAGTTGCCTCGTTACTCTCCTTTCCGCTCCCCTTCTGTTTGTGACCTCTTACACCTCTTGCTCGGTACTGCAATAAATATAGAAAAAAGTGTATCTTGGGCGAGAAACTCTTGGAAAATTACGCATGAAAGTTAGAAGGAGGGACAAGAAAAAGTTTATTAGCAAGATTGATGCTGAGCCAAAGAGAAGCAAATCAATATTTTTTCCTCATTTCTATGTGTTCCTTCGATTCGGTTTCCATCGCTGTACCTCGTAATGAGCTCAGAAACAAGATGCTAATAGAACGATCTTGATATTGGAGAAAATCTGAAGTATGCAGTCAAATGATTTGATTGTCGAGCGTTTCTGTATATTCTTATGCTCCTGTGTATATTCCTGGCTATTATGAGACGTTTACTAGCGGATAAAACGAAAAACAAAAAAGAAAAAAGAAAAAAGCCGATATCTGGTAAATAATAACCGAGTCCCATTTTCTCTCGGGCGTTGCTGCTGAAAAACGCACGCTGAAGTTTAGAAATATACACGCGGTTAAAGTCGACTCTTAAAAACCACTATTAAATATTTTGCAAAATCTAGATTAAAAATATTTGTTTTGCCCACTAATAAGTTAGTAGATTCGTGCGGAAACTAAAAGCGGCTTAGAGGCTAGCTTTACTGGCTAATTGTGGCTCAACGTGGACAGAGGCTGAGCGAGCGGGAGAGAAAAAGGAAATTAAGAACACCCGCTTCATCAAGTATTTGTCAGCAGGAAAAATAGCAGGTAGCTTAATGAATTGTGGCGCATAATTAGTTGTGACTCGCAATCGCATAAACTTAATTAATATTGTTGCCACCAGCTGCGTCGTATTGATCATTTCCGAAACTTGTATTCAACAATCCAAGCTGGCCATTCAATCCAAGTATCTTTATCCATCAAAATATTTTTTCTATTTCCCAAGCAACGGATAGTTGTTAGTTGGACCTGCATATACGCGAATGTCTCAAAGCACCATTTATTTTTTTTAAAAGTAATGTCAGTTCGCTGGAAAGGAAATATCAGCAGCAGGACTACATACGCATAGAATTTTTTTTATTACTCTTTTGTAAAGGAATTCGTGATATACGAAATTCTACAGTGAAGAATTAGCTTCCAAAGAAGTGTGGGTTTCTTTTAACGTGGATTAGACTTAACTTACTCCAGCGCCCTCGAATTTCCTCTCAGCTATTTCCCCTCTGGGTCGGAGTGATTTAACAAATTTAAAAGCGAACTTTCGCGGTCATCGAATGGGCATTTTCCATGGATTTCGTTTCAATATGCGCATACGAATGTGGGCAAAAAGGTCTACTTTCACTCGAGGTGAAATTATGCAAAATGGCCGGCGGTAAAACTTTTACAAGTGTCCGATAACAGGGTAGAAAAGAATCTCCACTCCGGTATGGCGGTTCGTTATAACCGTGGCTAAAGTAAAAGTTCAACGAGCCGGGAAAATCCGAGGCGACGAGAAAGGAATCTTCTTCGCCCGCGTCGGTAGAAATTTCGGTAAGAAAATTCCTTTTTTCTGAAGACATCGCAGATGAGTAAGCGAGAATGTGGGAGCAAGCGGAGTAAAGAGAAGAAAAGCAAGAGGGAGCGCTCCCTTTTTCCTTTTGCTCGGAATCAGAGGCTGAAAGAAACGAGAGAGTGCGCGCGTGTGTCTACGCCACGTGTATATTGATCTATAAAGTGAGCTTGGAAGCTCCGTGCGTCTATATACCTAGGCAGATAAAGAACTAAGCCTCCGGTTAATTTTTACATGGGCCGTGGGCCAACGTATAGAGTGCGGATCAGCAGCGAAGGCGCCGAGCTCGCTTAGCACATAAAACGTGGCGGCAAGAGCGACAGAGAAAGAGAGAGAGCAAAGCTGCGTAGAAAGACAGGTACATTCACGTCCACGTTGTCGTCGTGAATAAATGTGGGGCGCTCGTCGCTTTTGAAGTTAAGCTGACGGCTATTTTGTTAGACGCCGATATTTCATACCCCCAGAGATTCGCTATGGGATTTCTGAATTATCGAGCTAACTATTCAATAGCATCAAATAGTTCTCTGATAAATGTGATCCATCAAATAAAATATAGCTTAGTTTGCACGTCTACTCGTTAAGAAAATGTAGCTTTGAAACAATAGTTTTTTTCTAAAGAGACAGTTTTCAAATCCTAATGAATGTCAGAAATGAATATCGTTTGATTAAAGCTTTTCTCCTTCGAGATACAAGCATCATATAACAAATGACACTGCTGACATTGGGTTGAATTTTCGAAGCAGCACTTTATGCTAGACTCTTTATCATTTGAAATAATTTTTCTCGTTGACACATAATAAAAATAAGTATCATGTCGCTTCTGAGGACTTAGAACAATCGCGGAACCGAAGGGAGAGAAATTTCAAGGAAAAAACGTGTGCGTGTGTGTGCTCGTGTAGGAGCAGATACGTCAAAGAGTTTTGCGGAAAATTCCGTCTCTTCGGTCCTCCGACTACCGAGAAAACAAGCTTGGCTCGGCGAGTTTTCAATGTCGTCCGATCGAGCCGTGGCTTGTTTTTTGCAGTTGAACAGTTGAAATTAAAAGTTGACCAGTTGGTCTCAGACTCGTAAGGAGAGAGCGGAGGGATTAGGCGAAGGTCGATTTCTATCTAATCTTATTGTTAACCTTATTAATGTTCTCGTGGGCAGTGATTGGTTTTAACTTTTCAAGTTTGAAGGAAACACATCGAAAAAGCAAATATTTGGGGTTTTTTTTTTGGTTGGCTTGTCCCGAATGTGCAGTTGCACGTGGTATGGCGCGAGGCAACAAGTACAAATGCTTGTGCATCGTCGATATTGGAAACATCTCGACCGCAAACCGTGCTAGATGGAAGCTTTCGAACAACAAACATTGTCACAGGTCATTTTAAATTATTTTCAGCCTTGAAACCTAAAAAAAGAAGAGGAGGAACGAGATGAAACAAAAGAGTCTTTTACTAAAGAAACTTTTGCTCTCTAGCCGCTTATCTTTCTCAGGGAAAAAGTTTCGCGGCAGATTAGAGTTTATGTGGATGCGGTGGGTGGGTGATAAGTAGCTCGTTATGCAGTGGCAAGAAAGGAGTTTCAAGTATCGTTGATCGGACGGAAATCGATCGATTGAGCTTATCTACGGTAGTCATTCGACGGAAAAACACAGACGCGCTAAATCTTCAACTATGAAGTTGCTCTGCCGGGGTCGCGTTCATCTGCATCGCAGCTTCGTCGACCTTCTGTTTTTTTTTTTTTTTTATTGGAAAAATGAAAGACGCGAATTCGTTAATTCGTCGTCGAAGCGTTAAAGAGCACTCGGCGATAAAAAAAAAAGGAAATCTGCGTAGCGCGCATGTATGTCAAGGATCAGTGGTGAAAAACAAGGGAAGGGGGTGGAAAATGAAATATCGAGTAATCGCGTACACTGGTGGCGATGTAACGTGGGTCTAGCGAGCGCTTGCGCCAGGAAGCCACCTGTAGCCCTGCTGCCGCTAGCCCAATCGATACACTACGGCCCACTGCTACACGCAGACACAGGCGCACAGACATCGATGAGGGTTTTCTCTTTCTCTGTCTTTCTCAACGATTGGCTTTTTAAAGCGAGCGTGTCTCGTTACGACGATCGTTATCTCGCCATCTAGCCCTGTTATCTCTACACATTTTACGCTTATCTGCTGCTTTGTCTGCTCGTCTGTGCCAAAAAAGAATCCAAAAAAAAAACTGTTTTTTTCTTTTTGTTATTTTCGTCCTGTACAGCTGATATTTCTCCCTATCTTCGTTCAATGCTACTTACGGGCTAAGCCGGAAATAATGGCGTGCTGCCTATGGTCTATACCTGTTTATTTATGAAAACTGGTAAATCTCGCTTGGACCTTTCAATTTCATTACTTTTGCAATGAAACGACGCAAATTGACATGCTCTAATTTGCTTTCAAAAGTCTCGTAACTTCGAAAAGCCCCAACCTCGGAAAATACTCATTAACCAAGTGGAAATAATTTGATTTGAAAAGCAGCGACAACTTGGAAAATCCATTGGTTTCTGCAGAATTCAGTCCGAATAGTGAATACGTATGATGTGAGATAACTTTATACATTTTAGCTTAAATAAAAATGATCGACGCACTCGGCAAAACGCTTTCGACGAGACGGTAATTGGAAACTGGATAATGGCCATTGGAATGCATATTCGAGAAGCAGCGAGATCCCGACGCACGACTGCTGGCCAATGCAGAAAGCTGAGCAGCCGCGTGCGTGGCGATTGCTCGCGAATAATAGAGCATAATCTGCGCCGGTAAATGCCAGGAAGCCGAAAAGCGCCTTAGCCGTAAAAGGGAAAAGCCGTGCACGGCCATGAAAGAGTCCGTCCGACGCGCTAGCAGGCATTGTTTACAGCTGAGATTCATCAGCAGAAAAGCGACTGCAAATTCTCGCTTGTAATTCCTTAGAGGGCAGGCTCTCGCTTGGTCGCCCCGGCGAAAAGCTGCCGACGTCCTCTCGCTTGTCCGCCACAGCCAGGCGGAGGAGGCTTAGCGGAAAGGCGAAAGTAAGCTATATTCTCCGGGAGGAAAGACACGCGCGTCTCCGCTAACGTCGCATTAACGGGCAGCTTTCGATGAAGTCTCTGTCTCCCTCTCTCTCTCTCTCTCTCTCTCTCTCTCTCTCTCTCCTCTGTCGAGCGAAACTGATCACATGCTATCAGACGTTGTCCAGTTTTGCGTGTAGTATATTTGAATGCACAACACCTGTACGTGCTAAAGTTTGTCAGCTACAGTACCATATGCTCGCGAGGGTGAAAGGTATGTCGGACAAACAGGTCGACAACAATAGGGGACACGCGTGATAGAGATAAGCCAGATATATGTATGTACGCTCTGTATGGCAAGCTTGCGATAGAAATGCAAGACTGCCGTACGTATGAATATGCATCACGCCGCGAATTGCAACTCGTCCACGCGGAAAATCGCCGGGATCAGCAGCTCTATCGCACTTACCCGAGCTTCAATAAGCCGCTTTTTGCCGCGTAGGCGTGCTTCTCATCGACTCGCGCGCTGCGCACTATAACTGATTTCCATCGAACGCACAATTCGTTAATTGAATCTCTATCCCAGCGCGTGAAAACTCGCATCTGTGTCTCGTCGGAGGCATTGATCGAAACCACCCTGCGCGAAGTGTCTCCTTGGTAGAAAGATTTACCGCTGCTCACGGCCAGTTTCTAAGAAAGTTGTGACGTGTGTGAATCACGCGACAAAGCGAAATAGAAGCCACGCGAAACGTCAGTGCGACAGATGACGATAAATCGCGATCAACTCATCCTTCAATAGCGAATTTGTGTTCACAGCGCCAGTAACGCCGGGACAGAACACCGTTGGCGCGTAAACTTGGCAAATGTAATCGGCTTGCTAATCACCATAACACTCTGGGAACGCGTATCACACACGCACTCATGGATGGTGAGGTGGAGAGTATGTGTGTGTGTGTGAGAGAGAGAGAGAGAGAAGTAGCCTTGGATGTAAAGCGTAAATTCTAAATATAAACTGCGTCAGGGCTGCGCGCAGAGATATCGATTCCAGCCCAGCGGAACAGGGGATGCTTAAAGCCAGCCCAACGGCGACGGTGAGTAGAGGGAGATACGTACGTGTGCCCGTACGCGTACGTGTGTGTGCACTGTAGCCGCGATAGAGAAAGAGAGAGAGAGAGAGAGTCTACCTTGTACCTTCGGCTTCGCCATGTGTAGGCTCTTTGTTTTTCTCTTCTCTACCCTTTTACTTGCCTCAATTGACAACCCTTTCAAGAGCGCCTCGTAAATATCATCGCGCACCCGACCAACTCAGGGGGGCTTGCCTGTTTTTCTTCATTTTCCAACACTCTTCACCCAAAAATGGTTTATCATCCTGTAATTAAATCTTCTTTCCTGAACTTTGTAATCGATACACTGCTTATTGTTTTCTTTTTATTTTCATCCTCCTACCCATTTGACAAAAGAATAACGCGTATCTAGAATTTTGATCGATGTTTCAAGTTTTTTTTAACATGAGTTTGCTTTCTAGAACGGATGGAGACTTTTTGGCAATTGAGGATTCATAGAAGAATGTTGATTGATTGCTTGACAGCTAATTGAATTTGATATTCTACGAAAATTATCTAAATTGCTTAATGAATATTGATATAGAAGTAGCCAATCACGACATTTGCTAATCACATAATTTTTATGTTTTTTTTTGTTACATTTAAGGAAGGTTTTATCAAAACTGTTACGTCATGCATAATTAATCGGAGCAATCTAATCGCGTCGCGAGCAAACAATGAGATCGCATAATGCAGTTAGCCGTTATTAAAGAGACAAAAAGTCGCGTAAACCGAGAGTAGCGAAAGAGAAGAGAAAATGACACTGATTAAAACGTTTCGCTTTTTCTTCGAAGCCGAGATCTGTGTCCTGTCTGCCGTGAGTTTTATCAAACGAGCCGAGCGAGAGCAAGTGAGTAATACAATGAAAAAGGAAGAGATTTCCAGAAAGAGAACGCGCAACCTCGACGTATACACCTTATCAATCTTTGTCGCTTTTGCTCGAGTTTAATTAATACATAAACTCGTTTATCTATATGTATATATCCTACACTCGTCTTATGCTTGATATAAAGAGCGAATTAGACGATTATCGTTGACACGCGTGAGACTTTTATCTAAATTACAGTCGGACTTTTGGGTTTAATCGTTTGGTACAGGCACATTTAAACGAGTATCTTCGAATTACAGTGTCACGTGATTGTACTTATGATAGTTACATCATCAGTTATCGAAAAACGTGGCAAACTGTTTCATCCTTTCGCGCATCAACTATTTTTTAAGTCGAGATGGTTCGCTTCGTAAAAAGCCTCCGCTAGAATCGGCATTTATACGTATAAATTAATGACTGCATTCCCCTTAGTTTCAGATTTGAAAAGTGACGCGTGCCGTGTGTTAGTGAGGTGAGTGTGTGCGCGTATAGAATTCGAACATGATCGTCGTCATACAAGGCTAAAAATCAGCGATACACACACACACACACATACACACATGGCATGGAGATTCTTTATGGGCTAATGGATAGAAAGTGCATAGAGTAAGATAGACCGAGAAAAAGAGATAGGGCGCCGATTAAACGAGAAAAAGATAGATCGGACCTAAAAATAATTTGATCGCGCGCTTCAATAACTTCCTGACCACGGAGATGCTGTGACAAAATTACTGAAAAGAGATTCGTTTCTTCTTTAAATCCTCAGTATTATAGATTGATCAACTCGTCTGAAAGTTTATGCGAGCAAGGATACTTGGTAATCGGCACGAATAAATCTTGAAAAACGTAAAATTTTATTTCGATATCGAACTGTGAATTTTTAATGTATGCTAAATGTGACTTATTTATATCCGAGTCGTTCAACATCCGAAAAATATGACTTGCTAAGATAGTGCGTGCATCATCAATCCTGTATTATTTGACTTTTTACTAATTATAGATTAGGAAAAATTAACAAATTTTATAGGTTTGTTTTTGTCTGCCTCAAAATATTGTTCAATCTGTTCAAAATTCTATAAGAAACTATATTTATAGATTATTTATAGTTTTATGTGAACTTAACGACTAATGATATCAATGAATTCATGTTGGTTGTGCCCCGCAATTTGCCAAAAAAAACTCCATTAACTTAACCTCGTTTGGTGTCATTAATGCTCAATTGTTAAAAATAATTCGTATTTTGAACTTCGCGGGTCTTTCCAGTAAAATCTCCAGCATAAACACACATACGCACGCATAGATAATATGTAGGATTTTCCATGAAGAGCATACCGACTTGAGATAAGGTAGACTAATTGATATAATTATTAATTTGAAATCCATCAAGTTCAAAATCAAAATTATTTTCGACAATTCAGCATCGATCATATCGAATGATTTTTTTCTTGCAAAGTGCGGGGACACAACTTGCTAAAACAAGCCCTTGAGTTGACCTCATTTTGTGTCATTGATGCCTAATCCTCAAAAGTAATTCGAATTTTGAACTTCGCGGGTCGCGAATAATATCCGGGCAGAGTAAAACATATAAAGCGCTCAATTGTCACCAGCTGATATGGACGACAATGGGGATATGGGAAGGAAATAAGAGATAAACATGCAGAGAAAAAGCAATGTGTAACAACAACAATAACATGATGCATTTAAAGACCAAAAGCAAACTAGTGACCTAATGACTGTCGACAAAGTGAGTGAAACTACTAATAGTATTATGAATGAAACTGAAAAGAAGTTCTTCTTAAGGCACTCCTTGAGTGTTAATAAATAACCGTCAATTGAACGGATTCATTGGACGTAATCTACCTTTGCACTTTAAGTTATTACGTCAGTGTGTATGGCTGAACTGTTATGTTTTGGTTCACTACCTACTAGTGCCAGTCACTTAAGTTATCTTTGGTTGACTCATAGAAACTCAACGGAATCTGGCTCATCAAGATTTGCTGAAAAAAGATATATCAATGAGTATCTATCTTGAAAGCTAACTATGGGGAATATGGAAGATGACCAAGCGGCTAGAGAGGCCAATAAGATTTGTGGAGTTTGTGGAGACAGAGCACTTGGCTACAATTTTAATGCTGTCTCCTGCGAGAGTTGTAAAGCTTTTTTTAGGAGAAATGCTTTGAAGAATAAGGTATTATTTAATAATTAAGAATTGTTTTTACTTTCATTTACTTTGCAGCAGGCCATTATTTTATGTAAAGTAAGATATGCACACTTGATGAGTGATACTAGATGAGGGTCAAATATTTTATGTATCTCCAAATATTCCATTTTATATTCCATAAGTTTTGAGTATGATTGCTAAAAATTTTATAAGCACATAATGTTATAAACTTCAAATACTTTATTATTTGAGAATAAATTTGGTGTAATATAATTGTTTTATTCGTTTCAGGAGTTTCGCTGTCCTTTTTCTGAAAATTGCAGTATAACACCAGTTACAAGACGTTTTTGTCAAAAATGTAGGTTGGATAAATGCTTTCGAATTGGCATGAAAAAGGAATATATAATGTCTGATGAAGACAAAGTTTTAAAAAGACAGAAAATTGAACAAAACCGAGCAAAGAAAAGACCATGTAAAGAAAATTATAAAGCAGTAAAGGCAAAAAAAGAAAGTTTAGACGATCCTAATTTTGATGATTCTACTTCTATACCATCTGTTGCTTCAGTAGCTTCTGTTATGTCTGAATCATACTTTTGGGAATCAGACAAAAAGTATGCTGACCTTGATGCCAACAAGCAATCTACAGTCGATAGTTTAAGTCCAGTTGCAGCTGCTTGTGTTCCAAGCCCTTCAAGCCCCCCTCAAAATTGCGACATTGCTAGTAGTAAGACTTTAGAAATGTTAAAAGATTCATCGCGTAATTCTATTCTCAATTTTACTCAACACAGTCAATCTGTTACATATGAAGCAGTGGACATAGATATTCCGAAAGGTTCTCCAAGTCAAGTGGACTGTCCAAGTCAAGTGAATTTTTATTCTAGTGCTAAAGAGAGTATTGAGAGTAAAGGTCAATCGAACAAAGTTAATGAATCAGTATTGAAATCTTCAAATCGATATTGTTTACGTTCCATCAATTCATCTGTATCTTCACCGAATTGTTCAAAATTAGAAAAGAGTCCACCAGCTTATACTATGTATAAGCTGCCAGAAGAAGAAAAGTCTCATAATGATTTGAATGAGTGTTTGTCAAGTAATGAAATAGAAGAAACTGTTCCAAGTGTGCCTATACATTGTTCAGAAGAAGCAATAATGTGCCAGAAATCAAAAGAAAACTGTATAAATAGAACTGATCTAGTTACAAAGATGATACATGATCCAGAATTAGTTGCTAAACTAGTTACTAATCCAAATGTTATTGCTAATGTTATTATTCAGGACCAGAGTTTGTTTACTAAATTTATAAAAGATCCAGAAATCATTAGTAAGCTTGCTTCTGACCCTCAAATATTGCAGTATTTAGAAGAAGATAAAACAGTAAGTTCTCGAATTCAAGAAACTGTGAAAACTAATTCACATCCTGAGAGATATCTTGACAATAAAATTTCTAGTAATCTTAACAAGAATGTAATTGACAGTAATCGAGGTCACGTCGAAAATCCTATTCTAACAAATCTTATTACAACGCATAGAAAAGAAGAACTAAATCAAAGAAATGATATTCCTACAACCAGTGAATGGCATGATATTACTGATGAAGTTACTAGGGATGTTTTACAAGATGTAGAAAGGTGGATAATCATTGATCAAAATTAATTTTTTATTTTTAAATAATACTACTAATACTTTAATTTTACATTTGCAGGATACCAATAACTGCAAATTCAATTGAATCAATCCTATGTGAAGCTATAAAATTAGAGTTTTCTGCTTACTCAAGCTTTGGTGGTAGTCATTATAGCAGAGAGTTAAATGATGCTGAGAGGGCCAAATTAAATGAACTTATAGTTGCAAATAAAGCACTTTTAGCTCCATTAGATGACGATATTACAAATTTGATAGGTGAAGAATGTAAATTTAAGGTAATGAAAAACTATCTTTTTAAGTAAAAAAAATTAAAACCGAAAAAAGAAATGGAGATCTGGCTTTAAATAAATATTTTATTTTTTTCTAAGGCGGAATCCCGACCACGCAGACCCGGCATTACTTGATGTTATAAATTTAACTGCTATAGCTATTCGAAGGACTGATTAAAAATGTCAAAGAAAATCAATGCTTTCAAAAAACATGTGTCCAAGAAGATCAACTTGCATTGTTAAAGGGTGGTTGTACCGAAATGATGATGTTTACGTTCAGCTATCAAACTACGATCCTGATAAAGATAGCTGGAAAAATTCCTCATAGCCAAGATAGAATATCAAATATCAAAGCAGAAATATTAAAAAAAAGTTAAAGGAAAATTTATATGCTGAAACACGCAAGATTTGTCAGAACATTCGATTCCCGCTGGCGAGACGAAAAATATTATTTTTAATTCTTTGTGCTATAACTCTATTTTCTTCCTGATCGGCCAAGAGTTTGTTCATAAAGGACGTAATTAAAACTGGAACAGGTTTAATTTGATTTCATGTAAAGATTTCTATCGTTGGTTTTTATAAGTTTATAATTTGATTTTTCATTTCAGAATTCATATTATTACCTACTCAGAAGGTATTTAGAGAGTATATATCCCGGATGTGGAAGCTAAATCAACTTTTTATGAAGCTAATTCAAAAAAATATCAGATTTGCACAGATTGAATTGAGGAAGTAGTTGGAGTTTATTTGAATGTAAATCCGTCTGATGTCGAGCCATTATTAATCGAAATATTTGATTTAAAACATTAAGTTTCATGAAAGATTGCGATTAAAAAATTAGAAAACTCTAACTCAACAGCAATATTCTGCATTTCCGAATATCTTTTTAAAAAGGATATAATAATAAATTTTATTATTCCTCAATTTTTATTTCATTATACATTATATTACGAATAGATTTTCGGGGCTTATTAAATTTGTTAGCGATTTGTAGACTATTGAATGTACGTAATATAGAGTTGTTTTTTTAATGTATATACGAAAAATACTGTGGAATATCGTGGTTACACAAACAATTTTTATTATTATATGTATAGGATTATGTGTAATTAAAACATATTCGTACCTTATTGAAATTTAACAAAAAAACTTTTGTTTTTTTATGTTAGTATAAAATAAAAATATTGAAACTTCAAAAACTTGACAAACATATTTTGATATAGAAACTAATTATTATAGTAAATGTTATGTTTTTATATTATTTGAAAGTAGAATAGTTTATTGTAAATTTTGTGAATTTTATCTTTATGTTATAATATTAGTAATCATTGTTATATTCCTAAGTGCAATTATTTCTGCATTATTATGTAAAACTATGTATATTAGTTTAAAAGATAGATGCTTACGCCATTAATCCACTTGTTTAGAATCGATTTTATTATGAAATGATCCGCCTGTAACATAAAACTTAACATTATACACATGTGATATAATAATAAAAATATTTTTTTTTTCATAAATTTACCTTATTCAGTGTATTTTAAAACATTTTTTTCTATTTATTCAACGTTTATATTAAAGCAATGATGTTGAGCGTTTGTTAGTTTTCTTCATGTGAGTCAATCGCGAGTTGGTGGAGCAAATGCTCCAAGTAAAATAAAAAATAGCGCAAGAGTTTAGTAATAACGATATAGAAAGAAACATCACAGAAAAGATAAAAATTAACGCTGTAAAATACACCTTTAATTATGGTGCAAAACAACCGATACGGTCCAGTTTACGACAAATTTTATTGCGCTATATATTCCAAACATTTTTTTTTGGTTTTTATTCGTAAAGGTTACTACTTGTTTAATTTGAAACATTGTTTTTTAAATGAACATAGATGCAGAAGATTGTGGCTTTTGTTTTTTTACATGAACTAATTTCGATAATGATAACGATATGTGTGAAGTAAATAAATATACAGGTTTATCTGGAATATACGTTACAATTTTAATAAGAACGCTCAACTTTAAAATACAATAAAAAGATAGTCAAACACAACAAAAAAATTGACAAATCAATTATTTTAAGAATTTTTGTTTCAAAAATTCTTGCTAAAAAGTGTGTATATGTATATACATATATTTTATATATTTATATAAAAAATATTGACTTCTACTTTTCATCTTTCATCTTGTCATAACAGTTTTTGTACGAATCAGACCTTTACGCATTGATCTGAAGCTTTCCTCCGAGGCATATTATACAACTAGGAATTTCTTAATATGTTTCTAGCCGATACAGCACACGAGCTTTCTAAATGAATTTAAATAAGGTAAAAAATCATTGAGAAGCGACAAAAAAAGCAGTATCCAGTCAAGAGAATTGATGCCGTCCACTTTTCGAGGATGCAGCGCTCAAAACTCGATGTCATCAAAATGAAAATTCAATTCAGAAAGCGTCATAGTCGGGCAGTTTCGGCCGTCTAATAATCAAAAACTCAGGATTTTTTATTTTTGTTATAAATACGACAAAAAACAAACCAATAGAAAACATTGCGGAAATCGTTTTACGCGTGGATTATCTGATTTTCAATGCTCTGGTCGACACCGTTTTTTATAGCCAGCGGCGAGTTTTGTAGGCGAGGCCAATTGTTGGGAGTAGCCGGGGGCAAATTTTCGCGCTTGTAGTGGAAGAACTCCTCGACGTTTGTTTCTGGTAGGTCTTGTTCATGGTCATGCAGTCGATCTTGTCGGCGGGCGATGTAACATGAACCGAGTGCCGCTGATGTGGTGAGGCGCACCAACGTTAGCTCGTCGGACGGAGCAGTGGTCGTGGATCTCCGTGATGAAACCGGGTTTTAAATAGCACCAGGACTTCCACACCGAGCCCACGCATATCACTTTCAGTCCGCCTTTTTCTAGTTTCATTTCCTGTAAATTGCAAAGGGCAAAACAGTTTTTTACAAAACGCTTTTACGATATTTTATTGAGCAAAATAAACTTGGGGACGCTCAAAAAGAGTATTTTATGGACATCAAAAAGTTCAATCGTAACTTTGGCATGAAAAAATGTTAAGTCGAATTGAGTCAATGCTTCTATGGATCATTGCGCATTGTTTTGAATGGAAGTATGAACTAGAATTAAAATACGAAAAGCATCCAATTGAAAATTTTGGGGCCGAATTGTTCAATAAAAATTATCCATAGCCATTAAAGAAGGTCTAGTTTCGAGTGACCGTGAAACAGTTAGGCCTGGATAGAGTATATTGAAAAAAAAAAAAAAAAAATACAAAGATTATTAATATTCAGGACGTCAGGGTTCCGCGAAAAAATGAGAAAAAACGTGCATCGTACCATGTGTGCTTTTTCCGGAAACCGCAGGACACCAAATTTAGCAAGCTGCACGCCAGCCTGATAAAAGAGTTCAAGGCAAAGAGGATCGTTTTCTGTCACAGCCGATGGCCAACTCCTTAGTGAAACGAGGCGAATTTACACTTATTGAAGTCGGCGTGCAGATGCGGTAGCATTGCTCTGTTGGTCTTTGACTTCGAAGTACTGTTTGCATTGCCGGCCATACGTAGCTTATGGGCTTGGGTGCCTTCTGCAAACCATCCCAAGTCGTCCGAACACGTACTTGCAACGCCCTGTGCGCCAGCCCAGTATGCTGCGATTCGACAGAAAAAGTAGTATTTTATCCTATCTGGATTCCCGAACGAAAAGGTAGTCATTGCGCGAGCAGAGCGTGATCGCGCTCGATTTCAATTTGTTTTTTTCGTCGAGCCTTGCGAAAAAAGCGAAGACGGCATTCTGATGAAATCAGGTGTGGCAATATTACACTTCGTTTCGGTTTTCACGATCATGCACAATCGACGATGTATGAAGTTGCGATACGATCTCTCATTGTCCCCGCGAGTCCTCTCCCGTTTAAACGATGCGCGGAATGGGCAATCCGCGCCGGAAAAAGCGAGCAGCTGGACTCGCAAGCGCTTCAAAGCAGTTTTTCCGATGATAAACGACCGATCTTTATTGTGAAATTCCTTCGGGCGAGAGGGCGAGAAGGCGATGTGGCGTGCTCGCGAAAACAAATTGAAAGTTAGGGGTCACGTCACGGAAAAACAGAAACTGGGCTTGACATAAAAAACGTCGATGAGACAGGTGAACGAAATAGTTGGTGGCAGGCAGGTCCGATGGGCCAAGGGCGAGTCGCGCGGCAGAATCAATCGGCGAGTAATAATGGGGGCAGAGAGCGCTTACCGCTGCCCTCGTCGCCAAGCATGTGTCCCCCAAACCACCGCAGCCGTAAGATTTGCCGTCGTTGTCGATGAGCAGGCAGTTTGCTTCCTGTACCGGATATCAGCACGACGCCACCGTTGCGCACTGCTGTTTTTCAGGCTGCCAAGTGTGTCCGAGCCGACCTCGTATTGGCGCGCAGATGTTGGGTAGAGCCGGTGCAGCGTGTCAGCTAACAGTCTGTTGCTCTTCTCCTCCTCGCAGCCACTCAAGTTCAGGGCCCCTACATTTCAAAAGTCCTCTTCGTAGACTCGTGTGCCACTTACGCGGATCGCTTGTAGCTTGTCGCGGGAGTAGCGCGAGGGGGCAACTCCGAGATACGTTTGTCTTCGAGGAATATTAATGAGTTGCGCTCACGTGCGATGACAGAGTTTCTTATTATTTGGAGCGACCGCTGATGTCCCCAGTTACGATCAATCACTAATTTACTGCAGCGGCATACATTTTCAGCAAAAGCAAAACGGCGCTCAGACGTATCTCTGCACTTGGAGATTACGTAAGTAAATGGTATTGCATTAAAAAGCTGTCGATCGAGCCCAATCGCCCAAGACTAACGATTACCGTATCCCATGATGACAAACGTTTTCTAAGTGCACTGCGAGTCGAAATAAATCATTACGTGCTATCGTCCTTTTTGACCATTGAAGACATCGGAGCGAGTGGCGATTGAGTCGAATGAAAGTGGACGACGCACGGCAAGAGCGCGAGAAGAGAAAAAGTTGAATGCCTATGCGAGCACCGCGTGGAGTCTACGCGGACGCCGCGCGTCACGCGAGTTTCGCCACGTGCGCCTTGCTCGTGTGGCGCGAGCACGAAGAAGCAGCAGCGACCACATGCGGGCCCTGCGCCCGAGAGTAGGAAATGATGATTTTACGCCGCTTTAAATGCCACTTGCCGGCAGCGCAGCGCAATGGCATGTGCGCCCCGACGCGCAGTCCGAACACCCCGACGAGAATCTTCTTCAGTTTCGCGTAACGGCGGCGGCGAGCTCGCTTACTTGCACAATTCCCTCCATCGGCGCGTCTCCAATAATCATTGATTTATCACCCGACGCGATTGAGCTTTCGAATCCGCTTGACGACATTTGCAAATAGTGCGTCGTTAGCTCGCGCAGCGCACGATTGATTAGCTCCTCCGTCACTCGCCCATTAAGTCTTCTCGTTTCCGCGGCAGATCGACCCGTTCTTTCTTGCTTCCTATTCGTGGCGGATCGTGCGCGTTGGGGGGTAGCGAACAAATTTATATCGTCAACAATTGGGTCGATCGTGCGTCCGCTTATTGCGATGAAATATCGAGAGCGAAACCTCTTCGGCGAAGAGCTCGAGGGTAGACTTTGGCTTCCAAGCAGAAGAAGACAGAAGAGCACGCGGGAAATGTACTGGGTCAATTTCGAATTGTAAGTCGCGCAACGGCGAAGCACTTTAATCGTGGGGCGATGCAGCCCTGATTAAAAGCCAGGCATCGCTCGAGAGGGAAATTCACCGAGGGCAAGGGCTTGCGCGTAAAGATTGATTACTCTAGCCGGATGAGGAATCGCCCCGCAATGCAGCGGAAATCGTCCTCCGATCCGTATGTGCGTCCAATAGGTGATTTATCAGGCTAATACTCACCACAATGTCATAAGGTACAGACAAGGGTATTTCAAGCTCCTGTTTGGGACCTGACAATCATATCGTTAATCCTTTCCGCGGTGCCTTCGATTCCTAGGACCTGCAACGTTTTCAAAAGTAAAGAAAGAGTTGCGTTGCTTTCATAATGCTCACATTAACGAGTGACGCCTCTCGTCATACATCATTGATTGGATAGATTCTGAACCGCGTCGACTCCAATTGTCCAGAAGGCAATTGTTGCGCAAGTGTCTCGCTGCAGATTCGCCAATCGGATCTCTTTTTTACCCGACCTCTCAATTGTCAAATTGTACGCGAGACGATTTTTTCCTGGCCCCGTATACTTATAGCCATATGTAGTAACGGAAAGTCCGGATCCAATGAACAGAGTTTGCCTTTAATGCACTATTGACAAAGAACTTGTCGATATTTCGACAAAAAACGAAATTCATCGAGAATCCATAATTAATGAGCAAACTAATCCTACGGTAATTAATCTTTTTCGAGTAGCGATATTAATTTCCAGTCATTCCCGAGCGTTACTTGTTCAAATAAATAATCATAATTTTAAGTTTTCAATATAAATTTACCATTGAGGTCAACTGAAAAATAGTTATAAAATATATGTTACCGTGATTATAATGTATTAAATAATACTAATAGCATCAATAAATTCTTTTCAATTTTCACAGTAGTTTTCAAAATTAAAATTGTCTTTTATTGGGAAAACCTATGCTCGTCACACCTTATCTTAAGTGCTTATTGCTAACTACAAAAATTATTCAGTAAAAGTTTGATAAACGAATAATTGTTATAGTACCTTCAAAATATTAAAGATTGAAACTTAATTGTTCGATGTTGATATTTAATGATTTTATTTATAACATTAAAAAGGTACAAATTTTTATGATTTCACTACCAAAAACCAAATTGTATTTTTTCAAATTGTATTTTTACTGTAATAATATTTATTTCATTTTTGGGATTATTAAGAAATTTATGTTAAAGACTACCTGACAAAAAATAATAGAGTTTGAAAATTAATGATCGTTTTAAATAAAAGGGAGTGTTTCCACTTGACCTGCAATATCCATTGGTTTCCAGCTCTCCCCCTACGATTAATGCTGTACGCTCCCTGTTCGGCTATTAAGCGCGATATGCTATTTCAAACCTAGCGATATCACCTGTGCGACGTGATCTTTTCCCGATTATTTACTCGAACATTCGGAATAAATAAATGTGGCAATCGTGAAACGCGTATATTACTGACGGTACAGGCAATTGAATTTGAATTTTTTTCAGTTTGCCTCATGTTGTCGCGATTGATCGAGATTTTGAATTAGACTTGTTTTTGATAGAATGATCTTATCGTTTAACTCAAAGTCTAGACAACTTAGCTGAGCTGCATAATTAACACAAAAATGAACGCGATGGTAATCGAAAATACTTTTTGATTAGAAGTGGTAGCATGCATCGATTAGATTGCATTGAAATGCACAAGAGTTCAAAAAAATTGTCAACTTGTATTTTCTTCGTCTAAACAAGTGAGGCTCGAATGCAGTTGATTAGTACTCAGCGCTTATCTACGAAACTCGTTTTGAATAAATTCCTACGCTTTCAAGTAGCTTGATAAGACACACGATCATTCGACCTCTTTTTATATATTATCACAAAACCTACACCGTTTTGAAATTTATTTTTTCTCACAAATCAAGGTTTTTTTAATGTTACACTTCTTCAAACAACCTCGCGTAAATGACATAATTCGTATTCAAATATTGCTAAATCCTTCCCCAACTACAAAAAAAAAACTAGTGTATTGTGTATCGGTCAGAGTTTCAGAAGATAAGATTATTACAACGCGTATTACGGAGTGATTCAGTGTGTCCCAAGGCGCTGTATTTTTACTTTTCTCGAGTATGGACGAACAATTTTAATTTGGCGTTCATCTACGTTTTGTGCAGTTGAAAATTGAAGGATGGTGCGTAGTTTGCGCTAGTGCCGTTTAACTCTAGCGCTTGATTAAATAACGTAACGGTGCTTTTACCCAGTGATTCGTGTGTGGCCCCTCGAACTTCCGATAATTTGTTGCCTCGTCCATCCACCACGAATAGCGTCGAATGTGTGGATCCTCTGAAATAGAAAAATTTAACTTTTTGTTTTTCCTTCCGATTCAATAAAAGACATTACATTTTTTTGTTGATTCCTTCGCGAAAATTCAAAAAATCGAGCGAAATGAAATGCTTAACAAATTCATGTTTGTTAATCAATAAAATCGAGTGCCTGTGCCTATTAAGACAAATAAAATTATTCAAATATTAATAATTTGAATAAAAAATGTTTACGTTTATCTTTCTCCACATGCCTGCCCTCTGAAGAACAGATCATATTACCGTTTATAAATTTTCTATCTTCAAATGAAAACATCTCTTAATATAAAGATAGAAAACACTATGCACTATTTCATGGGGCCTAACGCTGTATTTTTCCTCGATTTCAAAAGTCCGATTTCTCATACTTCACTGTAGGCCTTTAATTTTTACAATCAACCAATTCATTTATCAATTCTGATTCATTTTCCTTCATCATCTTTAGCAAGTCACATGTCGAGAAAACAAAGTGATATCTCAATTGCACACTTTTATCCTTAGCACTTATTAAAAAAGAGGTTAAAGACCGAGTATCACCTCGGGCTCGTAATCACGTTTTTATTCCAATTGTGCTTTACGGGCGCCGTGCAATCCAACATAAATAATGTTTTATCGATTTGTTGAGTACCACGCGAATCTCCCGGTTGATGACGAACATTTCAGGCCTTACAATCGTAAGGTTCAGAGGCCAAGAAGCAGTTCTTGAAATTATTATTGTTATTTTATGTAAACAGCGTTTATGTAAGATTTATTAATGAGAAAATTACTCCTCGTTCCCTGCGATATCCAGAGACAATTTTCAAATAACGCAGGCTGATTCATTTTTTTTATTTTTTTCACTACGTACAAATGATAAACTACAATACAAATGAGTAGCATTTTTAAAATTATCAAAGCGCGTTAGTCCGTCAAGTATTTGCTTTAATTGAGCAAAAAAGAATATTTTATGGGTAAGAGATTTTGCAAAAAAATTACGCAGAAAGTCGAGATACAGCAAAAGCTCAAGTACGCGGAAACATCAAGTATACATAATTTGACGAGTGGATATGATTGTTCAACTATTTCGACGTTTCAGATAAATAATATGCGTACGTTTATAATGTACGACGAAAATAAAAAAAGAAGTTTGTGTAGTGAGCATGCTTATCAAGTATTTTTCGGCGCGAACTCTGGCATCAATCAGTGGTACGATAAGCGATTTGCCTGAGTTCACGACGAGATTTACATCGTCAGCTCGATTACGGTGGATTACAGAGAGGGGTGGGGGGAGGGGGTAGGCAAACTAATCCGGCGACTCGTGCGATTACCGTTATAATACGAGCCAAGTGTCATTGCCAATTACGTTTGCCATTGAAAATCGTTCCTCTCTCTCTCTTTTCCTCTCTTTTCACATGTGCTCTCGCGCACTTTTGATAAGCCCCCACGCACTACCGCACTGAAGCACCCATCGTGCGAATTATTCTATCTTGTATTTATTTTTAGATACTACGGCTTTCCATCTCAGAAAACGTGATGGCATTTTAGTGGAAACTTCACAACCACAAACTTTTTCAGCAGAAAAACAAATAAGGCGTGAACAAAAGCTTCTAAATATTTGGAATAATGTGGTCAATCTGATAGCGGGAGATTAACAGATTTTTCCGTATGAATGAGGACAAAAGTTAGGTGGAGGACGAGTCATGTTATCGTGTAAGGAGAAAATTCGAATAACGTAATTTTTCCAAGACGATATCAGGACAGAATCATTGTGAAGGAAACATTTGTACAGATAAAAAGCGCCGTCGGTCCATCTATTCAAAACATTTGCTTTTCTCTATCCACCGCTCGAAATGCTTACAAATTACATACAGTTCCTTTTGCCTCTCATCTCATACGCAAAACCAAAACAAGGTGGGCGCGATAACTTACCCTTCGACTCCACCAATCCTGATGTCTTCCGGGTTTTTTCTTGAGATTATCTGTCGAGAGATTGTTGCTCACTCCGTTCACTTTTTCCATGACGAAGGGTTTTTTTAATTTTGTCAGTTGTCCCACTATCGCTCAGACTTTTCATGGATCTACAAATCAAACAACCAAAAAACATTTCTAAGATTAATAATCGGAAAAAAACTACACTTTAGACAAACACAACGACGTCCAGCGAAGTGCACAGGGTGAATGAAACCGGCCGCAAAAAGTATGACGACTCAAATTTTACGGTCAGCCGGTTCACTCAAGTTTCAAGTAACCGCCTGCAAACGACAAAGCAATGTAAACGCCAACGCAACAGGCGAAAAAACTTCGGAAATCGATTTCGAAAAGAAAAAATCCCGCCTTATCTGCTACGCAAAAACGTTCAACGACCCTTGCTTTGATTTTTACGAAATGTAAACAAAGCAAACAAGAAGCGTTAGTTACGAAACGCATAAAAAAAGCAAAAACAAAAACAATATTAAAAATAAAAAGAAAGAAATTAACACGTCTGTGAGAGACGAAACCGACCGATTGCAGCAAGGAGGGCAGACCACAAAACTCGGAGCATCACGCGGGCTCTCGATCCACTTTATCAGCGCGCGAGCCTCCGGAAACGCTTGACGTCCACAAGCGTTGCGCTGCACGGGGCCGCCTACTGACTAGTGCGCCGATAGAAAGGTAAGCACATACCTGCTGTGTGCGCGCAGCGGGAGAGGGAAGAGGCCGTGGGGTAAACTTGGCCGAGCAGTCTGAGGACGACGAGTTTGCCAAAAAAACCAGCAGAATTCTACGTACTTAGGGGACGACGACAGCTGTTGCGGTTAGAGGCCAATGAGCGCAGCTGAACGGCCAACAACGGCAGCACGTGTTTGCCGTCGCGGACTCGATAACGGACTGACGGGAGACTACACACCCGTCGGCTTTCTTGGCGTCCGACTGGCCTCTCTCCCCATTGCCGAGGTTACATATGCCATGCCGTGCGACCAGCACAGGAGGGAGGAGGGGTAGGGCGGGGCTGCCGTTTGCGCTGCTGCTTACTCGTACTGGCAGATCGATCGCATAGCTTTAGCGCTTGCGTACTTTCGGACTCCGCCGTAAGCGGACTACGAGGAAAACAAAATGTGCTTTCGATTGGCGAGTGATTTTGCACGTAATCTTAGTCCTACAGGGATTTGAGCATCGAGAAAAGTTTGAGAACGTGGAAGAATCGAGGAATAACGCCTAGAAGGCACTTTTTATTCGAATGAAAAAAGTCTTGGCGGTTTTACTTTCACTGCGCGATCTCCTGCGCGGCGGATCATTCGTTTGTTTTGGCCGATTTTAAATTCAAGGACTACCAGCGACATCTCGCCGATTCAATTTTAAATTTGTTGTGTTGCAGTGAGTGTTGATAAATAAGCGAATCCAATCCACAGTCCGTGGAC
This sequence comes from Phymastichus coffea, assembly GCF_024137745.1. NCBI lineage: Eukaryota > Metazoa > Arthropoda > Insecta > Hymenoptera > Eulophidae > Phymastichus > Phymastichus coffea. Next base: position 26,053 of record NW_026707160.1, read on the forward strand.
AATCCGAACCATAGTTGGTAAAAAAAACAAGCTTTTTGTTCTGGCACAAAAAAATTTGTAATAAATCGTTCGATTCTCAATTTCAATAGTACATTTTGTGTTCTCGAATAGTCGTTCGTGAACAATTTGGAATTCTATGCGGGGTAACTGTGTATTCGATGTATTTACAGTTGATGTAATTTCTGTTGAAAAAAAAAGATTACACGGATTTTGGACACCCTCGTTTCAAAGAAGATTGCGTTTAGAGTCATTCCTGTTTTCATTCCATACTGCTTTCACTTAAATAATTTCTTCATAAAAAAGCGCATCACGCAAAGGACTCATTATGCAACGAAAAATTACCTCGTTTTTCTTATCTGCAAAGCTGTTACTATGTGGTTGGAAGTAGATTAACGTCAATAGTTTGGGCAAGATGCAGGAATAAAAAAAAGAATAAAATTAAATGAAGGGATCGCATAATTTGCAAGAATTACTAAAGTTACTTGGTCATTCTCAAGATTTTTTATTTGACTTTGAAATCCCAAAAATGGGGCCCGGGGCCAATTAGCAAGCGCCCACCTGCTCTAGGGAGGTGGCTCCCTCTCCCAAACATCGTCCTGCTCCGTTTCTGGTTCTTGCAGCCGTCATCTAAAATCTGGCTGTTCCATGCTCAACGAAACTCAGGACGCACACACACCACTCAGACCACCTGGTGCAGCATTAAGTGTACTGGCCGAGAGATTGTGACGAGGACAGTCCAGCCCAAAACGCATAGGACGGAGTGCGAAGTCAGAGTGGTGAGAGAGATCGCGAGTGTGCGTGTCAGGCAGTCCGTCGGCAGAATTGAGAGTAACAGCAAAATGAGCGCCTCGTCTCGAACAACTGCATAACAAGCGTGGTGCAAAACAGTGTGTAGAAAAACCGCTCGTAGTCTTGAGTTACGTTGCGAGAGCAAAAGGGGCGCGCGCAATGAAGCAGCCAAGCCGGAGCTGGTCGATTGTCGCCGATCATCGTGCCGGGACGTCACTGCTAGGAGAGGTTGCAACTGATATCTTCGTCAGATAGAGCTCGGAGAGAGATGGGAGTCGAGCAAAAATGGCAGAGGCAGCGCGGATGTTTTTTGTTCCTGTTTAAATCCAAGTACCGGGCGGAAACGAGGGCCGAGGCGGAGACGATGCCTCTCTCGCGGCTGGCCACTGTTTGGCCCGTCATCTGGGCGACGCCTTCTTCGTTGCGCCGCGCCCCTCGAGAGCTCGCAATTGGCCCGCCGCAGCGGCCGCTTACTGCCTCTTCTTCGTCGCCGCAGGGCCCACTGGCCCACCGTTGCCAATGCCTCCTCCACGTGCCACGAGCCGGAACAACTGTTTCAATGGGCCACTGCGTCAATGGCAGCTGCCTGTGCAGGGAGGGTTTGGCAAGGACCCAATTGTCAATACTGCGCCAGCAAAGTCAGGTCAGTCAGCAGGATCGTCGCGTACGCTTTGTACTTTTACAACCGCCTCGTCTCTGCCTTTTTTACCCCCTCGTTCCCGGTCAAGTCGGTTGATCTGCAATCTCATCTGATAAAGTTATGTCTGCAGTGCTTTCACCTGACAGTCTACATGTAGTGTTTTTTGTTGAGGTTAACAGTGGCTTTCTTGCTGTATATCTGTATCAAGAGGGGCCTCTCTCCTCCAATGTGAGTTGCTTATATAGCAAGCCATTGAGATTTTGCTGTATGCAAAACACAGCATGTCTCTAGGCATGAATCTTAGCTTCTGAAACTTATCAATAAGAGATAAACGGTGAAACCGATGAAGTTCAACCTGCTAAGTATGGCTATCATGAAATTGAATTCAATATTAGTTGATAAACTAGCTATTGAAGGACTCTTCTTTGCATAATTTATTTCATAACAACAATTTTTATTGAGGTTAATTCTATACAATTAAAGAATATTGTATACATGATTAATTTTGTAATGATGGAAAGAAGGGAAATATTTTTAATATTGTATACATGCGCACTTGGACCCTGTCCTGTATTTACATTATTTGCACAAGCTAATTACTTGTAGTTTTTACTAATCCTTCAAAGAATATTTTGCTTGAAACAAATTTTTATATACTGTGTCATATCTTTTAGATAATAGCATTTGTAAATAAATGTAAGAAAACATACTGTTTGAAATTAATTGGTGGCTTGGTCACAGAATTATCTTTATGAAAAAATTTTGATAACAAGAGATAGCTTATTAATATTTAGAAAGCTGACTTGGCTTGTCTTTGAAATTTATAGAAGTATTTAAATAATTCAAGCATTTAGTTACAAATATTGTTCTCAAACGCGAGTAGCATTAGCCTTGGCGCGGAAAAAAACTTTGTCATGAAAGCCAAAATGAGCAATGAAAAATTGTTCTCCACAGATTGCCTCATTAAAACTTGATTCGAACAATAAACTCAAAGACCATTACGAAAAACATTGTTGCCATCGAGCCACCCCGAAGAGCAAGCAATTCGGTCCCTATCTGAATCAATAAAAATGTCTTTTTTCACAGTTTACCTCGACTTTAAAATGCAAATTGAAAATGCTTGGCCCAATTTAGTCGCGAAACAGGAAAAAGAGTGGAGTGGAAGAAGTAAAAAAAGATCGCTGTACGCGTGAGCCTGAGCCTGGCGGCTGATCCCTCGCACGCAAGATGCATATCTCGCCGGTGCAGTCAGCCGATCGAACCGTCGCTGCATACCTTTATGCGCTCGATGACGATGAATTAATATAAATAGCACTGCAA